>NC_142681.1:1409781-1710406 GCF_964200805.1 Pocillopora damicornis | reverse complement strand
GTGAGGTAGCTAAATTGACACAGTCACAAGGCATCTTATTGTGTTTTAGGATGCCACGATTGCAAAATTATATGAATTGTTGAAAGAACGGAGTAGTATACCAGTTGATCAACAACGCTTGATATTCGGTGGAAAAGAAATCAGGATCAAAGATGAAAGGAATGAGCAGACTTACCTGTCAACGTACGGAATAGAAAAGCGTTCCACGTTGTTTCTTGTTTTACGTTTGCATGGTGGGTCTCAGAAAGTGCTAGATGATGATGTGGAACTTAGCGATGCCCCAGATATGATCACGTGGGATGACGATCCGGAAAACAAAAGAGCCAAGATGCCTTACGGGCACGCTATCTGTAAGTTATTTGACGATTAACCGTTTCATCCCCAAGATCTCGTTAGTATTTTTCTTTACTGTTTGCCATACAATTTTTATGATGCTAGTTTGGAGAATTTGGAATTGGATCAACTGAGTCTCCTAATTTATATTTATCGCTGTTCTTAGCATTAGAATTATTATTACAAACTCTGTCTTGGTCAGTCATGGGAGTTAGAGAGTTGAGCTTGTTTCTGATTAAATCCTGCGATTGCGATTTTCATTGTGTCGGCTTTTGATTGAATGAGCTGAAATATATCAGTTGATATAACTTTTAGAGGAAGAGAACAAGAATATTTCTTTAAATTACCTTAGGGTTTTGGATGAAAACACCCCGAAAGTGACCGTAGAGTCGGAAAATCATTTACTACACAGAAATATGTTTAACTCGATGAAAAAAAGACTCTCATTCGAAAGATTCTTCAAGTTGGAAAAGACTGGTTATGGCATATGAAATGGATGCAAACATGAGCCCATAGGGTAGCATTGCTATACTCATACCATTGCTAAATCATGTTCGGAAGTCGAACGAACATCATCAGCAATTTCGGGAAGTCGATAGGACATTTCCGACAGTCAGGTGAAGTGAAAAGGGAAATTTCATGCATAGCCTTTTTTTTGTCGATACATCATAGGTTCGAGACGATAAAGATGATTCCGATCAAAAAAGCATTTGCAAAGTTCACCATGTTAAATGCTTTTCCAAACTCGAGTTTACTTTCAGATGACAAGTTTTTTAAGGAACCAGAGTTAAATTATTAACGAGGTGCATGATGACACTTACTGTGGACTTTTATTGTTTTCAAAGCTCCAGAATCTCTGACCATGTACTGTCACAGCATCCTTGATGCAGGTCGATCGCGATTTCTTTGTCCTTACATCAGCCAGGATACTCCGCCGGTGTACTGTGGCACAGAATGGGACTATGTAGTTGTTCGACGCTTGGCTGTTTTGACAGATTCAGAGAAAACGGAGTTTGAGACCAAAATCTCCAAGAACCATCTGATCAAGGCCATGGGTATTCAAGAATGTCCCAGCTGCAAATCTTTAGTGGAACGAATCAACAAAAAAGATGTGCGATTGGCCTGCTCTTTTTGTAAAAAGAAACTTCATAAAGATTTCCAGTTCTGCTGGCACTGTTTGCATGAGTGGGTCAATAGATCCAGCACAACAAAGTGTGGTAGGCATAGTTTAGGCTGTGAAACTCTCTTTTGTTGGAAGGAATAAAGAGAAACAATTCAAATCTTAGTTCACTAGCATGTATGCCTCCCTGGAATAAAAGGGATTGGGAAAGTCAGGACATTATTCTTTCACTCATAGTTCATGAAATATTGTGTTTAAGTTATCTTGGATGTGGAGTCACATCCTAGGTTTAGTGAATGTGAACAAGTAATCCTCAACAAATCAGCCAGCTGGTGAGAAAACTGTCCTTAACCATGAGGCTCACCACCTTTATTGTGATCAGTTCAGTTTTCGACGCGTTAATGCCGCCTAGCCCACTTGGGTTTGTTTCGGTATATTACCACTCCGCTGCACGACGTTTTTCCTCTTCCTTTCTATTATTCTCTCTAATTTTGTTTGTTTATTATTTTTCTTTTCAAAATCATCAAACTTCGCTATGTTTGTATTGTTTAAACTAGACATTTCTTTACCATTTATTTTCCAGGAAATGCGGTTTGTGCTGGAGAAGACAAACGTCTGAAGATTCTACGTAACTGCTCCAAGAAGGAAATTGTTGGAGTTGAAGGATGCCCCTCCCTCCGTGCATGTATCTCATGCGGTATGCTGATTGAACATGTGAAGGACTGTAAACACACAGTACTTAAGGATTAGGCCGAAAGTTGTTCGAACACGTCTTGACTAATTGTGGTCCCCTCAAATTCCAACCGAAAAAATGTTTTTTTCGCCAATGAGGGCGCAAAGATTTATCGTTTTCGCCCATAGATTGGCTGCTCTTCAATTCTCACTTGTTGAGTCGCCATAATTTTTGGCTCGACCACCCGTGTGGACAGCGATCGGAAATACAAATTTCACAGATTTTCTTTTTCGAAAAACGCAATAAAAAGATAGGTCACCGGGCTTGTTTAAGAGATATGATGGGCTAAACTTACTCTACTTATGCCTGTGTTAGCACTAATCACGCGCGTCATTTCATCGGTTCAAGGTTCATTTTGAGGTACATGGAAGCAAGGGTTTTTAAAAATATATTTGGACAAAATCTTAATTGGCAGAAATTCTCGAGCGTATGAAACAATTTGAAATATTTGTGGAAAAATCATGTAATTTCAAACGACATCGACTTAAAACGTTCCTCGAGTCATTGCTTTCAGGGTCTTAATTTGCGTCATCGAGTAACTAGCTTTGGGCAAGCTTTTAGCTTTACTTTTTTTTCCCTTCTAAGATTGTTTTTTCATTTCTCCAATTAAAAGGGAATAATCTGAATACCAACATTATGCAATAAAAAATATAGGCAGAACAAGATGCATTGGGCAATACTCAGGAATCACCTTAACTTGTTTGGGGTGCGTTCCAGTTGGGGGGCGAAGCGACAAGGTCTGGAACCGAGAAACGATGGTCACATTGATCACACAACTTGCAAAGCGGTCAATTCACGGGCTTGTCAGTGGTTTCCCTAAGCGAAGTGGGCCGCCCAAACCTTCATGTGTGAAGTTTTACCGTTGTTTTATATAACGGTTTGAAATCTTATCGTAGGTTCACTTTAGATTAAGGATACGCTCTTTTCTTTTGCCTATTTGTTGATATTTCTTTGGCGAAGCCTGTTCGAGGATGCGAGGAACCTTAAAAAACAAATCCGAGTTCAGGTGGGAAATGTCTTTGTCGAGAAGTTTAAGTTGCGGCTCAAAGGTCTAAGCTTCGATAAAAATCGATCAAACACCTCCACGAAGTTCGTTTGTCAAGGCACTTTAAATGAAGGATTTGTCGAGGAAAGTAATTTTAACTCATTAAACTCTTCATCTACATCGGCCAGTTATTCAAGTGTGGGGTAGATTCAGTTGCCGTCATTTATCCTGTCTATCCGCTGACAATTTTTTACTGAGATGCCTTTGCAAGTTGTGAAAACATCGTTTCGATTTAATATAAGAGAATGTATAGGAAGTTGTTTCCATTTAAGCTACGCGGTATGTCTTTCCACTCGTTAATGCAGTGTTTGCATGTTTCAGTCTCAACACTGCAATGCTTAAAAAATCCAAAGCGATCGAGTAGCCATTCCTCAAACCGTGAAGAAGCAGCATGAAAAGTGAAACAGTCGAATTCTATTTCGAAATCATAATTCATGATTGTATAAATTCAGGTTTAGTTATCCACTCACACAAGGTCCCCGTACGAATCACTTGGGCCACTCTCGCTACCTTTGATAGAGACCTAGGGCTATGGGAGCAGATCAGAGCATCATTAGAAATTTGAACAAATCTGAGACTTCGAAAATTAGATGGGCCAATCTGCTTGATCCTACGCAAGAGAAAAGAGGTCCATAAAGCACATAAATCACGTGATTCATTCTTGCTGTTCATTCGATTCCGTTGTGGCAAACGGTGGGTAAATTAACTTTAGAAAAACGCACGACATTATTTATCGGATAGCGATCTATCCATTCGAACAACCAGGAAAAGGTGTTCAGCTGAAATGATGTTCTTAACATCTCACTGTGATTGATAATTAACTTTCAGCACAAGAACAGCAAAATGGCGTCTGTTGTGAAGTACATTGTCGTGTTGGCCATGTTTATCCAAATTGCCCAGTCGGAGCTTCTGGCCTATGGAATTTTCCAGAGTGGATATAACACAGTCTGGGTAGCCTGTGTGACTGCTGCTGGTGGTACGGCAGGTGTTTCCACAGGAGGCGCAGCAGTCCCAGCTGCTATTCTGGCATGTAATGCGGCCCAGGGTAATTGTATGTCTGCGTGTGTCGCTGCTGGTCTTTCACCCACTCCTTAGGTGAAAGTGATGAGGACTGACCTAGTTTTTTTTTCTCTATAACTCGTAATTGTTTCTTGTCTAACTTGTTAGGTTGGGAAAAACGTATTTAGAGGTGCGTTTCGCTTTGACAGTCGCAATGCTATAGGGACTACTTTTACATGTTGGAGGAGTTGCCTATATCAGTGTATATCAAGCAAAACATTTCCGTAACTTGGTTACTGATTCAGAGCAAGGTTAAAAAACTTCAAGTGTGTAATATCCTATACAACGTGCGTGTTAGTGTGTCAAAAAAAAGATCTAAGAAGCAGATTAAAGCATTCATTTCACTCTTTTGTGGTTACTTATGAAGACATTTTGTTAAAAAGTGATGATCTCAGTGAATTTATCTCAATTCAGGAAGCTTACATCTCAAAAGTAAGAGGTAAGCTTTATATGGAACTTATCATTCCTTATTTTAAAAAGAACTAAGCAAATAAGTGTCAGCAACAAACGTGGCCAGGATATACTGTTGACAACGTTCAAAATTTTGAACAAGAAGGTCCGTCAGGTTATTCTTCTAACCTGCTGATGAACACGCGCAGGAACAAACAAGCTGAAAAAATCCCAGGTCAAAACTCCATAATCTGGGTCGCTTTTTTTTTGGGATACTTTTAGACTTCTAACTTAGATAATTTCAGGCTTCACTTTGCATCTCAACGAATACTTGTTGAAATTTCGTTAAGGTCAATATATAAGTTAGCATACGAAGTAGGTTGCCCAGTTTTCGGCCGATGTGGATGTAGTTCACATATTAAGTTCTTTTCAGTCTATGGAGAAGTTCAACTTTTCATCTGGAAATGGTTCATGTGGTTATGTTTAAAACTTTACTTCTCTTTCCGAGTTACTTTTGGAGCAAGTACTGAGCTGCCCTGTTTCCGAGCAATTGATCCCAATTCCAACCAATTTTCCTTTTTAGTTACACGAAGAGGAACAATTTGCCTCCGGTCTGTAGAACCATTTCTATTTTGCTGTGTAGTTTCGAAGTGATTCAGCGATTGTGCTCTAGGTGCTCAAAGCAAAGTTACCACTGAGGTGTAAAGGGTAAAGCAGTGGAATGCAATGGAGATTTGGGAAATGTTTCTCTTGATAACTACTTCACTAGTCACAGACGAATTCATCAAATTAGCAATGTTAGCATGCTAGGCAAGTTATTTAAGATCTTCACCACTGAAGGGGAAACGTTATCCACCGTGTAACTCGCTTAAGATCAAGAAAAGAATTCGCCGATTGCCCTTGACCACCTGGCGCTGTTGAACAAAAATTTTGTTATCCGTGTAATGGTGATAAATTGTCGATAATTCAATAATTGTATAATTGCAGACTATACGAGAAAAATTCATATCATTATTGACTTGTTTACTAAAACGTACGAACACAGTTAACCTGGTTTTCCTCTTAAGGGTGTATATGGTTCACTGGTGCGGCCTCTTGGCTGCTGCTGTTGCCGGTTTTTTCCGCAAAATTTGCCCTAAGCTTTTAAGCCTTCTGTCACGAATAATTGAGTGTTTGCACTCTGTCTCAGTTCGAATTTGCTTAATAACACGAAAGCTATCACGCTCGTTATTCAATCCCCCTCTTTCGTACGAACTTTTGCGTAGACTTACGAGAGAATTTTGTTCAGGGCCTCCGGTTCCTACGTTTCAATACCCATGTCATAGCTGTTTCTGGAAGTTCAAGACTTTCCGACTTTCAGCCAGTTTGTGCTTTGTTGCGTGTTTTTGTTCTAGATTAAAATGTTACTATTCTTAACCTGTCCACCATTTCTGTACTCATTTTCAACTTTCTGCACTGTTTGGGCTACGTTGACGTGTTCTCAGCCGACGAGAATGCTGAAACTTTTGCATGAATATTATTAAGGGCAAAATAAAGGATTGGAGAGGTGATAGTATAAATTTCTAAAATCAGTTTTGCAACCAACACCATCACTGTATGTGAACAGTATTAAGAACAGCTGAAATGGTGACATATAGACTTCAGAAAGGTAAAAAAATGCTCAATTTCCTAATCTGAGTAATACTGAACTTTCTTCCTGGTCCTTTTTGGTCTTCCAATAAGAAAATGGGAAAATGCAAAACACTTTGCACAAATTTTGAAAAGGAAAAAAGAATTTAACTTCTGATAAAGTTAATTAATTTCCGACCTCAGTCAAAGTTGCTAAATTGCCACACATTATACACATTATTGGGTTTATGAAACTTTTAGAAGCAGAGAACAGTTAGAACTTGAAAATGAAAAAAAAAAATTGATTATCCTAGCCATTTCTGGCGCTCTTACTGGCCTTGTCTTCATAAAGCATTTTGTTGTTATTGAACATGTTCAGCAGAGTCTGGTCAGCAGCATTCTCTGGCTCAGGTTTGATAAGTAGAGCGAACACACCACTTAATACATCTCTAACACAACGGGTTGGTAACCAGTTCTCCCCAGTCAAGAATCCCAGGCACACGTGACCAGTTGATGGACTCACATTGACGTGATAAATGGGAGGCAGGAAACGTACCTGGCATTAAGAAATAAAAAAGACATATACTTTGTTCTCGCCAATTTCCTTTCACCCCTCTGAAGTATCTAGACCTCTTTTAGACCATAAATGTTGCCAAATCAGAATACAAGTAACCAGCTAAGTACTGATCACCAGGTAATTCACCTTTGCGCCATATTCAGATGTGACTCACAAATTTGCTCCTAATCTGCCTAACCCTAAAGAACAAAGCAATAACTATTTTAATAAGTATCCAAATGAGTAGATGTGTTATCATTTTGCAGCGGCGTACATGCCATGAAAGCTGCTGCAAAGTGAAAACACATTGGCAGCAAGACCAATTTTTTGTTACTTTTGAATTACTCAGTTTTAAATTTTTCTTAGGGCTTTTGATTTCCAGGTATGTGTCTCATTTTTTGCTATATTGTGGTACAGTTTCATTGAGAGACCCTTCCCAACTGATATTGAAATTAATTTCAAAATTTCAAAACTCAAGGAGAGAACAAGATCATGAGATAACCAGGTAACGAGTATCTCTGCAGCCATGCATGAAAATCATTCGTTCGCGCTCAAGCATGTAAAACATTTATTTTAAAGTATTACCGTTGGTGGTTCAAGAGGGTAGTTTTCACTTGAGAGATAAGAAATTAGTTAAGGATTAACTGACACGTCGCATTAATATAAATAAATCAATAGATTGATAATAATAATAGTAATAATAATAATGAGAACAGTTTTCAATAATACGGTTCCAAGAGCCTCAGAGAGTTTGCAATAGCAATTGAAAGAAATAAACAAAATAAAAATAAACAATTAGGTGTAAAAATAAACGAGTCGCCTAAACACAGTTTAAAATGGCTTCGTTAATTTTACACACCGACTCTTTGATCTCTCTTTTTCGTGTGTTCCCTTGACATTGGTTTAAAAAAATGCTGAACAAGTTGTAATTAGCCAGTATAAACACTCCTAAATCTAGATGTATGCGCTAATACCTCGTAAGGGAATTTATTGGTCACCATTTTTCACTATTTTTATCTAAAAGTTTTGCAAATTTTTCAAAACATATGTAAGTACGATTCAGCGGATTTTATTTTTTTGATGACTTAAATTTTTTAATTTTTAATCAATTTCTTAATCATTAATTATAGAAACCCTCAAAAATGCTCTGTAAAAGATTGTGCTAAGTCGTTGAATTTTGAGTTTGAAAGAATAGAAACCCCGAATTTGACTACTACTATGTGACTACTACGTCAGGCAACACGGAAAATCAGGAAGAGTGAAATTCCTTCTGAAGCATGGCATTCACTGAGAGGGGTGCTGAAGAAAGAGGGTCAGAAAAAGGCCCTTTGTGGTGGCAATTCTTCCCCAAACTTGCTAGAACACCTCATTAATTTAAAATTTTACAAAGAGAAAAGTGATTTAAAGGATACGGTAAATAAACTTGAACTTTGAACCGCCCTCCTGAAAGACGGATACAAATACATAATGAGAACTTTTCTTAAACAGAATATTGGAAAGCCCAAATAATGAAATCTCTTCACCTCTGTAGAGTGAATCTTCAGGTCCTGGCACTAAAGCCTCCCATAATTGGAGACTGTCAGATGGAAGTGTTACTTGGATTCCATGAGGCTGTAAGGACTGCAGTTGTTTTAGCTCCTTCTGTACCCTGAAATATTTGTATATCACTTGATATTCTGAATTTAAAAAGCATTTTGATTGGTCCTTGCCTATGATTTATTACAGGAGAACGATCAGACGACTTTCTTGCACATCTTCGCTCTTTCAGTATGTTAAGAAATAGATGTTGCATACACCTTTTAAGGAAAACATTACAGTTTATTGGGCCATCGACTTGTGTATAGATATACGATGCTTACGGGATAGTGGAACTATTGGGCGATGGAAGCCTTAAAGAGAATCGAAAGTGTTCGCTTAATTAACGTCACAACGATTTCTGCGAAGCCGGAAGCAGTTCCTTAGCGATGCAACATGGTTCTACCTACCTCCCCGATCCTTAGTCACTCTTTATTATATTAAGATCATGTATTTAAATGTTTTAAATATCTTTGAGGGGTTTTGCACATTCTAGAGGTCCCACTTAGTCACATTAGAAGGCAGCATATTAACTGATTTCGTCCCACCGACAGTGTTATAACCTCACGCAACATGGTTTTCCTATGTCAAGCGCAAAGGAGCGTGTAGGTGTCTTTGAATACGGTAAGTCCGGCTCTTGGTAAATCTTAAGTAACGATTTGCTAGTTGAAATTTTGAAAGTCACTGCAATCACAAATTATTGAAAGAGTATTTACTTCGGAACAAGTATACACAAGTTTGAAATGAATGTTTACTTACCTTGAAATGAAATCTCTTTTCAAGCTCATTGTGTGTACTTACAAGTCTTGACTTACCTATGCATTTGGTGTCTGTTTCAGTTTGTTTCCAGAATTATAATAACAAAGCCCAGTATAAGGGATTTTACCAAGGAAACTGAAAACTTAAGGAGAACAAAGGCAAGGGAAATTTCCCTTCAAAGCTTAAGGGTTGAGTTTTCATCTGGATATACAAAGGAAAGCTTCTTCACAGCAAGGTGAAAATTTGATTAGATTTATGATGTGTATCGTGATGCCTGCAGTTTGGGAAGAAATACGTATTGTACTTAGGTTGTTAATTTTTTGCCGATTTCCTTCTTCACTTCATGTTTACGCGTGCGAGTGGGAAAATCCCCATTAGTAGACCTCTTGGTTGTTTTGGTAGCACAATTTTCTCGAATATGATCTCAAGCATAACAGAAGTCACGCCACTAAAATCAATAGATATTTCATACAAAACCTGGGCCGCAAATTCTATCACTGTTTTCTCAAAGAGTAGAAACAAAACAACGATTTGCTAGAACACAATAAATAAATTAGTCTATTCCCTTTTTCTCTTCGTGTTTGCGTGTGCAAGTGGGAAAATCCCCGTTAAGTAAACCCCTTGGTTGTTTTGGCAACAGAATTTTTAGAAAATGATCTCATGCATAACAGACGTCACACCACTAAACCACCAGATATTTCATACAAAACCTGGGCCGTAAAATCTATCATTGTTTTCTCAAAGAATAGAAAAAAATTACCGATTAGCTGGAACACAATAAAGAAATTGATCGAAAGCGAAAAGGAAAGAGTAAGCAAGATAGAGCTCGAAAGACACTTCGGCTTAATACGAATGCAAATTATCAAATTCCCCTATCTACACAACAATCTTTGATGACTGTGAAGAAACTCGAAAAATTGTTTCAAGGATGTGAGAAGAGGGCAAAATTGGTGTTCTAAGTTGTTTATGTTTCTCTCAAGATTCAAATCCGACAGAAAAACGAAATAACATCACGATCAAAATCTTACAACTCAGGGATTTTCCCATGCGTGACATCACTGCTTTGAATGAGCTATATTATTATTATCCACTTTGGAAAACTTTCAGTTTCACCAAGGTTGCTGTGTTAGCAAGATTGTGTAGTTTCTGATCGGGTTCTTATTGAGTTGAGAGGGAGCAGAAGGTGAGCACACTTTCTAAGGATTGTACAGTGGTCCATAGTTCAAGCCCAGCAAATCTTGATTCATAATTTCCCTGCAGATATACAATACTCGATGGCGCCGGGATTAATCCAAATATTCGTTTACGGCATAAGACGAGACATTACCACCATAAATATTCACAAGGTAAGATGGCTGTTTAATGTAAAACCTAAATGTTTACATTCACACCAGTTAAACAGCCTCAAAATTACATCTTCTTGACCAAGATGCCTTGCGGGCATGCTATAAGTAAGATAAGATCATTTGCTCCTATTCCTTACTAATCTTTAGTTTGGTGTTCCTTGGCTGTTTGATTCAATCAACGTCCATTACTACTTTTTTTTATATGCTTACCATCATCCATTTCCTCTGTTCCGTTCACCTACATTGATTAATGCTCATGGTGTTAGGGATTAAATTAAAACACAGCCTTCAGTCTACAATATGATGGCTCGCATGAATGACGTCATGCTGACTTGGTAAATGTCTAAGCTCAGTTATCTTCCTTTAGAGCAGCGCATATTAAGGAAAAATTTGTGCAGTTGGTAAATTACTGTTTCATTTACATATATATTTCATTCCAGCTGCAGAATCCCTGACAGCCTACTGCCGTAGTATCTTAGACGCGGGCCGGTCCCAATTTTTGTGTCCTTACATCAGCCAAGACCAGCCACCCGTTTATTGCCGCAAGGAGTGGGACTACATAGACGTTCGTCGCTTGGCTGTTTTGTCAGAAGAAGAAATTGAAGAGTTTGAAAAAAAGATCTCCCGGAACTATCTGATCAAGGGCATGGGTATTCAAGAATGTCCGGAATGCAACTCTATGGTGCAACGAAGTGAGAAAAAGCTGATGCGAGTGGTTTGCCCTATTTGCAGCATGAATAAAAGCAATGCTTTCGAGTTTTGCTGGCATTGTCTGCACGAATGGAAAAATAAGCAAAGCACGACCGTGTGTGGTACGTAGTTTTTGTTAAAAACATGATTTACTTAATGACAATTTGTCAAAATTGACCAGTCACACACTTAACGGGCGTCTTTGGCCCAAAATGCATTCATTTCGGTTAACTTCTGTGAGTTCTCGAGCAGTTTGGTGGCGGGGTGGCGGTTGTTTATCAGCATTTTGTCACAGTTATTTTCAAGCGTTCTCCCACTCCATCTCTCCCTATTTTTTTCATTTGTCTAATCTGATCAGTTTTGATGGGTGTTTGGAAAGGGGGCTCATGACTGAGATGTGGGGATTTTCCATCCATGAGAATGGTATTCTATCTAAGGACTGGTTGGCAAAATTGTGAGCCCCTGGATACCCTGGGCATCCACCTTTCACATGTGTGTTTACCACACACATGCAAAAAATTATACAGTGGTTCACCAGTGGTGACTTGTAGAGGAACATTTATTTTCATTTTTTGTAATTTCTGTATTATAATTTCCACACTTTCAAATAATTTGCTTGTATCTTAGGAAATGAAGACTGTTCATGTGAGGACAGACGTCTCAAGATGCTTTGGAATTGTCCCAGGAAAACTATCATTGGAGTAGTGGGGTGCCCCTCTCTACGGGCTTGTGTGTCCTGTGGCATGATGATTGAGCATGTTGAAGCTTGTAAGCATATGCGCTGTCGCTGTGGTAAAGAATTCTGTTTCATCTGCCTGAAGCTTAAAGAACCTAGCGGCTGGAAGTGTGGAAGGTACAATGAAGCATGCACAGTGGCAGCTGTGCAAACCACGATTCCTGGAGATAATTAGTGCCCAAAAATTTCTCTGTTGCCCGATAAAGTGAGGCTCAGCAGGTTACCAAGCAGAGGAGTTAGAAGAGTTACTTACCATCATTTTAAGTAACACTGGTTTAGCATCATAGATAATTGTATTTAAACAGTAAGAAATAATAGACAGTAGGTTTGACTTCAGTTGTTGATCGATGGTGAACTGCAACATAGAAATTTAGTCAAATAGAGTGTTGAAGACTGATCCATGATACTTGTGGTTGTACTAACTAAAGCTGTTTAAATCTTGATTATCAAGTTGGCTGCTTTTTAAGGTCTCCATTCAGTGGGTTTCATAAGTTTTCTGTTCAATGTGTAATGTTTCTACTTAAACGGTGCTTTCTATTGAAGCGTAATTTTAAAGCAGTGTCATCTTAACTGGTGGTTGTCAATAAATGTCATCCTATCCACCCAGTGTTCTTGTTGGTATTTTTCATCAGCCACAGGACAGTTTTTTCCCCTTTTTTTTCTTGTCTTTTGATGTTGTTTTTTACCTCTTTTCAATGTGTTGCTAGCAGCTTTCCACCTAATGTATCATAATATACCTTCACTGCTGCCTTGCTGTACGATGTCTCTTATGGTCGTGTTAAAAAAGATTAACAGATTAACTTTTTTTCCACTGCTTCTAGTTTCAAGTCAGGTTCACACAACGTTTATAACCACTTTAATTTTAATTTTGTTAGTTTCCCATTCCATCACTCCCTTCTCACAGCTTACTTAGGATGAGCAACGACTCTTTGTGTACATTGTTACGCTTCTTTTCCCCACACAGACAGTTACTCCTCTTTACCCCTGGCAAACTGACTTTTTTCAAAAGGGGAGAGTTTTATTCACTTTATAAACTATTGTTGAAAGTTGGGCATAGGCAATCAAATGGAGTTTAAACTGTAAAAGTTAAAACAATATTTCATTTACAGGACTACCTTACCAATCCAGCTTAATGCCGATGGGTTGACCGACTGACTTGCCAATACACTGGTCGTACTTAATGTATGAACTGACAGGCAATCGAGGGGGTTAAAGGAAACAGATCAACAGTCCTATCGTTATGAAATGAATACTCGAGGCTCAGATACAACACATTTAATTCCATTTCTCAAATAGTAGCTGTAGACCATCCACTCGTAGAAATCATAGATTGAGTTCGAAACAGTAGTAGCTAATGACAAAAACACGCTAAGCGTAAAGGCAGAACAGCTGGACCAGAGAAAGTTTGCGAATCGTCTTGACTACACAAGTTCCTGGCCTAATCGTGAAGGCACTCATTTCTTATCATTTAAATTAACACTTGGTCATAGCCCTGTAGAAAAAAGACAGGCTAAATTTGTTGCCTCTTTAGACATATCATCTTCATTCCTAAATTCAACCCCCTTTGACTCAATTTGTTGTTTGTCATGTTCATCGAGCGCTTTGTAAACATCGTCATTGCTTTCAAAATCTCCTTTCTTCCTTGGTAACAAGTGTACGTGGACATGTTCCACTGTTTGTCCTGCTTCGGGTCCATCTTGGATCGCTATCGAGAGTGAGGTCGCCCCATACTCTTTCTCAATAACACGAGCAATTTTCTGCGTGCTAACGAACAAGTCCATGACTTCTTCCTCTGTTAAGTCACAAAATCTCTTTACAACGCGAATAGGAGACACAAGAACATGTCCAGGGAGGACTGGCTTTCTGTTCACAAAAGCAAATGATAATTTGGAGTGGAAAAACACCACTGAAGGCTGGAGAACAATCCGTCCAAATTGGAACGTTTTGGCCGCCATGTTGAATGAGGAAGTGACGTGAGCCAATGGTGAATCTGCTGACTCACGTGCGGGCATCAGTAAGCACATGGAACAACATGGCGGCATCCAAAACAACAGAGGAAGGGGTAAAGCGTAAAAGCATCCCACGCGGAAAACCAAAGTCTGGAAGGGTTTGGAAGAGCGAGAAGAAAAGGTCAGTTCCTTTTAGAGTTAAATGTCTTTTTAAGGTCAACATTGCGACCAAACCTTTATAGCAAAGATCAAAATTCACTCTCTACTTGACAACATCGATAGTTTGGAACAAATACGTTTACGCCGAATCGGATACGAAATGGACTTTCTTTTTATCACATCAGATTTTATGATAAGGTTTTTTTCAAGTTGTTGATTCGCAAGGCTACGGGAGATAAAATCGCCTCTGAACGTCTTAGAGAGTGATGATGGTGGCTAAAAATAAGGATTGTTATCTGATATCCTTTGACGTGCTGTAATATTGACTGAACAATATTTTTTAATAACGTCGTAATATTCCATAATAGGAGTGATTTCTGTATAACCCCATACTATTCTAAAACATAGCCGCACTCTCTAATAAGTTAATCTATAGTTTCGCCATTTTTTTCTTTCTACAAGAACTGCATGCATAGTAGAGTGTGGGACTGTCTGGAAATCTTGCTTGTGAAAGTCAAATTTGCACCTAATTGTAAAATCTTGGCCTCATAGTGAGTGGTGCCATTTATTGTAATTTAGGCATGAGCACTTTCATCTTCAAGTTTTATTTTGTAATAATTCTGGTAAACCACCTGGCAGGTGGCAGGAAATAAAGTTCTCAACTGTAAAACTAATACTTTATAAAAACCATTGACATAGACTATGTAGACATTACAAAGAATATGGCTCATTTTCGCAGTTTTATTACAAATATGATTTGTGAAGACACTTCTTTGACACTCAGGAGTCAATTGGCTTACAATTCATTTAAGCACCATTGGTCTGAGAGCAATCTGGGGTCAAGTAGAGAATTTTACTCTGGTTAAAGAGTATAGAACACCTATTCTCAATCATGCTGTATTATTATGTCTTGGACACTGAATTTCAAGGTGTACATCTGCATTGTTTATCACTAGCCTGTATGAAAATTTAAGTATCCCAGACTTTGAAGACATCAGGCTGATGTATTGATTGGTAATTTGTGCTCAGCAATCTTAAAAGACCAAATTGCAAATTGTACTGTAACGATATTATGATGATGATGATAATGATAGTAATACAATGGTAATAAGAGTAATAATGGTAACAAAATGATACTAATTATGTTGATGACAATGATGTTATCCACATGCCTGTGATCAGCAGCTAAGGGTAGAACCATTTAAAAAGAGCTCTTATGAATGATGACCCCAGTTGCTGAAAATTTATCCCCCAGCTATATTTTTATCTTGATTTACACTTATTTTTGACACTTTCTTGTTGTTTTCATATGGGTATTCTTTTGATTTCAGTGTTTTGGGAATACCTTCCCTCTAAAATTTGCCTGTCTGTACCTTGAAAGTGATGCTTGAGGTTAAACTGGATTTTGTAATATAAACATGCATAATGCCCATGGAAGACACCCAAATCTAATGATAACAAATGTACAATGTAAGAATTAAGAATCAATTGACAGAAATAAAATTGGGAAGTTGGAATGAAATTTGCACAGTTATCACCAGTTTACATATTACATGATATCATGTCTGAACAATTTTCAAGAAAATTGTACTGAAATACTCTGAATCAATTACTTGTTTTTGCTTGGGCAGTTTCTCAAAAGAGACACTTCCAATGGACACCATAGGCCTATTCTTTGAGTTCAGTTTGATTTAAGTCACTGTAGTGACTGATTATGTTGTGCTTCTATTCACAGGAAGTCAGCTGTTATTGGTGTTCAGCCATTACATACACCATGGGACAAGAAACAGAAAGAAAGAATGGAAAAGAAGTTAATGAAGATTTATGAAAAGGAACTCAGAGATGAAACAAAGAGACAGAAAGAGGTTAGAAGGCTTTTATTCTGATTTTACAGAAGGTTTTAACTCTTTAACTCCCAGATCAAATTTGTAATTCTCCTTACTGTCAACCATACAATTCTTATGTTAGTTCAGAGAATTTAGTATTGGATCAACTAATATCCCCAAATTGAAAATTTTCTTTATTCTCATCACTTTTCTGGTTGATATTTTATTAATATTGTGAGGAGAAATTCTGTCTTGGTCACTCATGAGAGGTAAAGGGTTAGCAGGTGGCAGAGACCATGCTTATATTTAAAGTTACAGAAAAAAAGAACAATCCATCTTTTGTTCTCTATTAATCATGCTAATTTGATCTTTAGGATAATTGAATGAAAAATCATTTTTTAACACCAACTGTTATTTTTTTGTATTGTTTTGAATACTTTATTTTTATTTTGCACTGTTTTCTGATTGCTATGATTGATTAAGGTGGTTTTGTATTATATTCAGGAAAAACGTAGAAAAATTGAGGAAAGAAGAAAGCAAAAAGAGGAGAATGAAAAGAAATCTCAAGTTGTACAAGAGGTGTGACGAATCTCTCATAAAATATCCTTTATTGAAGATTTGTTTTTCATTTTCTAATCCTGGTATCTTAAATGATTAAATTTAGCCACTAGTTGCGCTGATGTGGTCTTTGGTGACAACAAGCTTCAGAATATTTTGAGAACTTCAATCAGTTTTCAAAGGGGATGAAACAAATGATAAAACCAGACAAAATGCTGGGGACTCTCTGCAATAGGTAGGGTCAAGTAGTAGGGTCCAGAGAGGGGAGTAGGTAGAATAGCCATACTCTTCAATGCTTTGTGCTCTGAATACCAAAGTCACCTGTAGCAGTGTGGGTGACTGTGAGCTCACGTCATATCTACCCTAATTTTGAGGCAAAAACCATACTACTTTGATACACAGAAAACTGCCACGTACTTGAATCACTTTCCATTAAGTTGTTTACGTTACCAAAATGAGTAATGGCTTACATTTGGTCTTTGTTCTGGTTTGTGTTTCAGATTAAAAATACAGCAAAGATGAAACGAATGAAAAAGAAACAGCTTCGAATGCTAACAACCCGTTGATGTTAAAGTCTGTCATATATTTATTTCAGACTTGTACTGTGTGAGAGAAAACTTTTTGTAAAACAACAAATTATTAATCTTGACAAGAATGTCTTTTAGTCAGGAAAAAGCTTCTGAGTAGCAGACAGATTTATCCTCAGCTGGTGAAGAGCAAGAGAATTCCAGAAAGAAATTGTCAATATGTTCAAGAAATATGAATAAAGGGTATAAGTTTCTAAAGAAACTGTGGTGCTCTGTCGATGGGAGAGTATAACAGGGTAACGTAGTGTCATCAACTGAGTTGAAAACATAAATTGACCATCGTATAGAGTTTCAAGGCTGATGTTCAAGTGTTTGCCTTTTGTCAGACCCTGTTCAAGAAATTATTTGAAAAAAAAGAATGATGAAAATGGAAAAGTAGGGCTGGTGTATTTGAAGAACATATGTTGGTACATGTACATTTTCATGTGGGAATGAATGCCAAAAAATGCATGTTGGTCTATAAATTTAGTAAGTATTTATTACTCAAGATTTTTGGAGAATTTTGTAATAAAGTGTCTGTTGCTATAATTGGATCATTAAACCATATATTACTTTTTTATATTGTGGAGAAATGTCCTGCAAAAACCACCTGCTAAAAAGTGGAATGAACCTACTCTTTCCCCCTTTTTCCAAGGAAGATAAAAAATAAAAAAAACAGCCGCTAAAAAAGGGGAATGAACCCAAACTCACCCCTTTTCTTCAAGGAAGATAAAAAAAAAACACAGACATAAGAACATGGCAGAAATCAAATTCATATCAGTTAGCTAATTAAATATGTTAAATTGTGTCAAAAGACAAAATGTAACTGTACATGTTAAACAAAGTTTTTTGAATGGTTTTGAGCAGTGACCCTAATAAGTCAATTGTAACTCCCACAAGTGATAAACATGTTATTTCTTACAATATCCAAGAATGATCCAGCGTCATAGGCATGCGGCATGAAAATCTACTTAGCTATCATTACTGCATGCTTCCAAGACAGATGTCAAAGGGTAGAGGTCATCAGGAATGGTGGCTAAGGCCTTTCAGTACTCTCAAAGTTAAATCAAGAGTTTCCAAATCAATAACTTAGCTGCACCTTTTTCGTGATTTACTGAAAAAGACAGCATAAATTATGAATAAAAATTTAAAAATTTTCTTATTTTGAATAACTAAATAGTGATTTTCCCTAATATTAATCTACCTCTATTTAACCAATAAATATCTCCTAGATTTGCAACTTTCTTTAAGTTTTAAGATTTTTCGTTTCCTAGGATAACTCAATCTTAACTTAAAGTCAGCATCAAGGAGACTGAACGGTTATTATTATTTCAACCGTGTCCTCCAACTACACCCCCATAAGGTAAATTTGGGATCAATAAGGGTGGTATCGGGAATGTTGATCAACATACGTCATGCGCACGCGTAAGAGCGAGAAAATTCGCCATGTTGTTGGGAAGATGTTTGGGAGTGATTAGCATTTCATGAGTTTTTGTTGTGTTTCATGAAGATTCTTCGAAGGATATCAAGAATAAGAGGTAAATTTAAGACCTACAGTTACTGTTCTCTATTTCAGAGCGGTATAGTCGTGATATCCTGGCGCGAAACGCAAACAATTTTCGTTTCGCATGCTGTACATCCGTCGGACAATAGCTTCTACCGTAATATGGTGCTGTAACGTCCGATCGCATGTAGTAGCTCGCTGAAATAGCTTCATATTGAAGACTCTTTCTTCGAGTTAGATTTTTTAAAAGGTTGGTGGCTCATCTCTTTGAGTTTGTAACAATGCTGTAACTCGATAAATTCTGATGCCATGGCTTCCGATGTTTTCGGTGTTGAGAACAGAATTGCAAAAGAAAGCGAATCTATCGGACAGGCATGCATTTACGTGAAGATCAAGGCGATTGGACCTGATAATCCTGGACCATATTGTTTTTTTCTTTCGCCTTGATCGTAGTCACGTAGCTTTGTAGGAGAATTTTGCCCTAATCTATGATGAAGAAAATTTAAATACAGGCGGCGGACGCCGTTTGTTTAAGTTCTCTTTTGTATTCGCAAGGAAATGAGTGGCCATGTTCGGGCGCACCCCCGAGGTTCTTTCTACGTCGCCACGATCGACACTATTCAATTGTTTGTTTCTGCATGTTCAATTTAGGGAATTCTCCAGACAGACTGTCGCTTGATCCATCGTTTACGGAAAGATTGAGAGAAAATTACCGGTGTCCTGTGATAGTCTCGTGGCAGCTCGTGAGTGTTGAATCGTTAGATAGTGAGGTGTATGCGATTTTTTTACGTCCGGAATGTGTACCACAAAGTGGTTTTATTCTCCGTTGCCATTATAGGCAATGACACTGACCTTGTTTGAAGATGCTTTGTCGTCATTGTTTTTCCTCTTTCGTCTCTCAGACGTAAATAACTATCAGAAACGGAGACAGTTATTAAGACCTCGTAAACTCGTCCTCGCTGTGACACTACGATTTGGCTCGACACGAGAGATCGATTCGAAAATTGCTCCGATTTAGATCGATTAGTTTCCGGTAAAAGAGGGCAAAAGGATTATCACCCAAACCTTTCGGAACTTTTATTCTGTATGCCGTGTGTAAGTATTTCTTTGCTTTATTTTCTCGATAAGGAAACCAGTGTATGTTAAATGGTTTTCATAACGCTACATATTGTATCGTGATCTAGCACCCATGCATCATCTTAGATTGTACCTGGTCGCCCTTGCGATTAATATCGGAACATTAATACACATTGATGATTTTGGAATTTATTTCTTATTCTTCAACTCTAAGTACCTCTCGATCGACGATCGAAGTTTTAGTTTCTTTGGGCAGTTCGTACGTGCTTCAGTTTTGGTTTTGTTATTGTCTGCTAGGTATTCATAAAGATCGTTTTCGAGGATAATTAAGCACATTGCATTCCATGTACGTGTTAAACACTGAAATGATGTCACCTTTAATAGAACGTTGCTACCAAGTGTGTTGTTTCGTTGGGCAATACGATTGCAATCAAATTCTAGTTGGGATGTGAAATAACACGGAATCCTTTATTGTAATGTATCTCTTCTTGCATAATCCTTGTTTTGTCACTATTGTTTAGAACTGACTGTCCCAAGAAACGTGATGTTTTGAATATCATTACCTCTGAAACGATCATGTCAAACTATAACACTTAAGTAATGAATTTTTAGCCAGTGATTCTTGTGTTTGTGACAATATAATTTCTAACTACCTTAATATTTGCAATGTAGGCTGTGTTATATTTGAATTATTCCCCAACATCAAGGGTACATTTTTAATAGAATCAAGTAAATATTCAATCAGTAGTTGTAGATTCTTTAAAAGCTCTTAATCTGTTCAGCTTTAACCTTATGGGGCAATGATTATTTCTTACAAGACAAGGAGCCCCTTTGCTATTTACTAATTTTTGTTGAGTTCAGAAATTTGATATCACATAGTGTTTGACCACAGTAACAGTTTGACTCCCAGAGAGTTTACCATTGTGGTTAAATTTGAGTTTGCCTTCCGTATTAACCTGACTGCTTTAGTTACACTTCTTAGTATTTGGATTTGGTCTGTTTCAGTCTTTGAGACTAACTTTAAAATATAGAAAATGTTATTCTATTTTTGAAAGGTAGACATATTTAATGTTTTATTTTGAATTAAACTATTTCTTGATAGTGCCTTTTAAGTATGTTCTGTTTGTCAGGTAGTTTACCTTTATTCATGGATTTTTTTCCAAGTTCTTCTGTGGTTTTCCTTGAGGTGAAGGATGTTGAGATCATCATTTTCTGTTTCTAATCAAATGAATTGTGAAATGAAATGTTTTGTAACCTTTGGTTTTATATGCCTTTTGTTGCTGTTCATGGTTTTAAAAATTCAGTAGTGGATTACAAATATTTAATTTTTAATTTGTCCATTGTTTGCAGTCTCTTAGGTAACCCTAGTTACTATTTAAACTTTAAAGAAGATTTCATAGTTTGATTGTAGATTAAAATGTTTCATGTTCTTGTTCAGGAGAACATGGTTTCCAAGTAAACAGGGTCGCTATATAGCCTAAGGAAAATTTCTCTGACTCAGGATACATGTTCACAATGTACATGCCCATAGCAGCTCTTAAACTGGTATTATATATTTGTGCTCCAGTGACTCTATAAGCTATGAGCAATATCAAATACTGCAGATTTAGAAACATATTCTCGTTACTTACTAAACTCCAACTGAAATAATTTTCCAGTGGTTAACAGCTAGAGTAATGTGCTTTTTTAGATCAAAAAACATTTACACTGCCAGATTTTCTGTGTCAAGTTTTTTTTTTATGTAACAGTTAACTTATGAGGAGAAAATATCAAGGAAAACTTTTCAATGGAATTTCTTCATTATGGAAAGTATTCTAAAGTACTTGACAAGTTTTACCCCATGAAATCTCTGTATAAACCATATCTAAACATAAAGAGACTTATAAGGGGAAAACTGAAATTTTATTGGAATTTACACTTTCTCAGAAACCCTGACAAGGCAAAACATTGTTTTGCAGAATGCCTTTGCTACTTAAGAATTTTTAGGACTTTAGAACTGCAAAGGTATCTTGTAAACAGTTTTGTAAAAGATGCTGCTTTTTAAGAAGAATTATATTTTGCTGTAAGGCTAGCTTGAATTGCTATCCAACATAATGTGCTCTTAGATTTAAAACCTGTGTTTAACAGTTTTATACAAGCATAGACTTTTTTTGGAAATGTGTAATGCAGCTCAAGCTTGAGACTATCCATAACAATACAGTTTCCAGACCAGTAGCTGAATTCTTTTTCTATAAATTGGGCATAAACAAGAGACATCACTTTAAGACTTAGGGGATTGAAGACCACAAACTCCATAGTAAATTCCCCAGAGTCCCTTGCTGAGGTCTGTAATTTCTTAAAGAACATTAGTCTGTATAAATTGGGATATTATATTTATGATTAGATGACATAAATGTTGTACCTTAATCTCTCTGTTTAGGCTTTAGACAAGAATTCTTTGTTACGCTGTGGACAGAGGGATCCTGATGCGGCTATGCCCTTGGCAGGGCATGGAAAGGGTGGATTCTTTAGGAATTCGGAATATTCGGGCTTGTTTGATGAGCAAGACCCGGAGAAACTCTTCATTGATCTGAGAGAAATTGGACATGGCAGCTTTGGAGCGGTTTACTATGTAAGTCTTCCAAAGTTCAAGGTTCTGTTTTGATGTACAACTTCTACACAATATTGGTTCATTATCCAGAAAACAGGTGTTGAGAATTTTAAAACAACTCAGCTGAAGAGTGTTACTTGTGTCTTAATTAAACCTTGATCCCTATGTGAGTAACGGACAAAAGCTATCCTCAACTTGTTCTGTAAGGTTTGGTAATTGCATTTCAAGACACTTTATAAATGCTGAAAGGCTGTCTTGTCTTAATAAATTGCTTTCCAAAATTTCACAAGCAGTTGAATAAAAGCAGGTCAACAAGGTACCCTTGGTTGAGAAGGGTATCAATTAATTGAATTTAAAATTTGAAACTTGTTGTCCTTAGGCCAAAAATGTTAAAAATAATGAGGTGGTGGCAATCAAGAAGATGTCCTATGGTGGCAAACAGTCCAATGAGGTAAGCAAAAACAGATACAGTATCAAGGATTTAGTTCCTAATTTCTAGACACTCAATTCTTGATACTCAATACATGAGCTTCAAGTCTCAATTCTCAATTGTCAATCCACAATCCTCAATTCTTGATGGCTTTGAGGACTGAGTTTTGAATCAACATTGTCAACTTTCTTTTGAGTGGTACTCTACATGTGCAAGTAAGTACTCTCTTTACAGGGAGGGAGGGACAAAACCTTCATTATAAACACAGATTTATAATCATTTACACATATGCTAAGACTTACTCCCAATCATATTAGTAAAGAATGGGAATCCTTAGTGTTTAATCTTACACATTTTAAAAAATGACCCATGGCATTCAGATGACACTTTCAAATGCATGCAGTTGTGCATATTTGAAATTTTCCAAAACTGTGAATACTACTCTTAATTTTACATTATAGGTGAAATTTCTAATGAAGCTGTTATCTCTTATGAATATTGTAGAAATGGCAAGACATTGTGAAAGAAGTTAAATTTCTAAAGCTCTGTAGCCACAAGAACACCATTAGCTACAAGGGATGTCATTTAAAGGAGCATACAGCATGGGTAGGTTTTTAAACATACATGTAGGTCTTGGTGAGGCCACAACTAGGTGATTGCAATATTTATTTTATTATTTTAAATATGGAAAGAAATATTCTTCAAACATAAGCAAAGCGCACAAGGTATTTATACCGTGAATCTTGCCTTGAACAGAAAAGTTTTCACACCTTTTCTCTTGTCTTTGATTGCAAAGTAATCTAAAGTAGTGTTTGTAAATAGAGGTACTACAAATACTTTCAGATGTCAATTATGTCCTTTTCTCATCTTTTAGCTTGTTATGGAGTATTGTGTTGGTTCAACTTCAGATATTTTAGAGGGTATGTTGAATGGTTTTTTTTCTATGATTGACTCTGGTTCATAACATACAAAATCTTGCAAATTTGTGTAATACTATGTAAACATATCATAGTAGGAACATTTCTTTGTTTATTTCAGTGTAGCTGGAAATGTTATAAGCTAATTTGATTTGAATGTTCTTTTTTTTAAACAGTTCACAAGAAACCACTTAGAGAAGTAGAGATTGCTGCAATATGCCAAGATGCTTTGCAGGTAAGCATGTTACATCAACAGAGTGGTATCATTAAAATTGCCCAGATATTTGTTCATTGTTTTGTTTATCTAGGTCATTAATGTTCCATGTTAAAGCTTTTAAGCTGTTGATGATTCTCACAAATCATTAAGTTTTGGTTTGTTTGTTTTAGGGTCTAAGATATCTGCACAGAAATGGAAGAATTCACAGGGATGTGAAAGGTAAATGAGAAATAATTTTTTTTAAAACATTTTAAGACTTTAAAAACTGATTGATTTTCTTAGTTTGTATCACTTGATGCTGAGGAAACAGGTTCAGATAATTTAGGCAGAACTGACTCTTTTTCTTGCATGTTTACATTAAAGCTGGAAATGTTCTTTTGACTGAAGATGGAACAGTCAAGTTAGGTGAGTTGTACCTTATTTTCTTTCTCTGTAAACATTTGTCCTTTACATTTGATGCAAATAATAAGTAAGTAAACTATTTTCATTTTTTTCTTCAGCTGATTTTGGTTCAGCAGCTCTAGCAGCTCCAGCAAATTCTTTTGTGGGCACACCATATTGGTAAGGAATTTAAGCCAGCTTGTTATATGGCCTCTGTTTTCCAGTGTATAGTATTACTAACTTCTCAACCTTTTATTGATTCCATGAAGTTGTTGTATGTGTTGTGGTTCAATTTTTCCCTTGGTTCAAATTTTGTTTTCCTTTGTTTCAAACTCATTATCATACATTACAATACCCAAAAAGGAAAGAAAATAAAATTTAAACCAAGGATAGAATTGAACCACAACATATGTAAGGCCTGTCATGAGATTTTTTTCCCACTCTAGAAGTGCCTGTATGGCTTCCTGTATCTGTGTCTTCCATATTGCTCTCTGCTCCTGCTCCCTTTTTCTGAAGACTTATAATTGTAATCCAGCCTTAAAGATAAAAATGTGTTAGCATACATTATGTGGATAAGACACATATTGATATAGTTTCACTCTTTGCTAGGATGGCTCCTGAAGTTATCTTAGCCATGGATGAAGGACAGTATGATGGAAAGGTACCCACATTTATTTGCTGGGAAAGTTGTGAGAATTTCTGGGGCTATCCAAACAAAAATATAATTTATTAGTTGGGAAATTAATTCACTGATAACTCACAGAGGGTCAAACGTATTTCCTCACTCGTTTGAACAAAATTTAAAGTGATTTCCTTACGAGATTTTCAACCTTAGATTACCTGGAAACTTTGTCAATGAAAAACTGGGAACTTACACGAAGATCAATTGTTCATGCCTTCTAGATTGTGCACTGTATGCTTCCAACATTAGCAATTATTATGATGACTTGTTTTTACAAAAGGAAGGGTCATGTCAAATGTTATCTGGTGTAAAGTTTATTGCATACTTTACATTTTACCTTTTTTTTTAATGGAATGTGGTTTCCAAACTGCACGCACATGGCTGTTTTTGCTAATGCTTGGTTTACTCCCTTAGGTGGATGTGTGGTCATTAGGAATCACATGTGTTGAACTAGGTATGTTCTTGATTTGTCTGCAAGGTTTATTGCTTGGTAAATTGGACGACCTTTACATAAGTGGAACACATCTGTAATGGAATTGCAGTGATACAAAATTTTTGTGTTGCCACAATGCCATATCCACCAATGATGTGATATTTGTCAATGCTGATATCATGTACATTTCATATTTCAGACAACAGGAATTTAGATAATACATAATGTGCCTTTAAATTTTTCTTAGCTGAGAGAAAGCCACCTCTTTTCAACATGAATGCCATGAGTGCTCTCTATCACATTGCTCAGAATGATCCACCAATGCTTTCTACTCCAGATAACTGGTAAGTTGAACAACACTAATTGTTAAAGTATTTGTGAATGCACCTGTGGAAGACGTAGGTCTTAATTCCCTAGCAATGGATAGGGTAGGGTGAAGGATTTGTCAGTTTTTTTTTTTTTTGAGCTTATGCAGATGTAGTAATAAATGTACATTGTGTCCCCCAAGGTAGTTATTTCAAATTTCAGGTCTAATTTATTTATTTTTTCATTTTTTAATTTTAGGAGTGCAAGCTTTGTTGAGTTTGTTCAGCTATGCTTGAAGAAGCAACCAGCTGAAAGACCCACAGCAGAAGATCTTCTACAAGTAAGTTACTGGAGTGTGATTAAATATGTTTCTTAACTGTACACTTTAAAGAGCTTGGAATATGTGAAGTATGAGAAATGCCTGAAGAATTCTGCATTTTGACAAGGGAAATGTTACAGTGGGATCAGGTCAATAAAAGGTACTTGTAGGTTGTTTTGTCATGTTCAATACATATCTGATATGATAAATTGTGTTTTTTGTTGTTGTCCAGCATCCATTTGTATCCCAACCAAGACCCACAGGCATCCTCCTTGAGCTGATTGAGCGAACAAAACAGGCTGTAAGGGCCCTTGACAATATGAATTACCGCAAAATGAAGAAGATGATTATGGGGGATCCTACGGGAGAGTTAAGTGAAGAAGGTGACAGTTCTATTGCAGAGACAGAAGATGATGATGACAAGTCAGAAGCAGTAAGTTACTGTCAAATTTGCATGTTTGTTTCTTTCCATGTCTTTCTGTAGTTGATCTTGGTAGAGAATATACTTTGGAAAGTGAAAACTTACCACAACTTGTAATCAGGCATTTCTCAAAAGTGGACACTATTTGTGTAACAAAATGTGAATTGAACTTTTGGGCTTAAATATGGTTCTTTTCTGTTTTTTGCACTGAAAACATTTTTTGAAATAGTATTGCACAAAACCAACCCTTACATTGATTAGTGCTTTGTGTAGCTTTTACCTCATAAATATCAAGGGTGCACAGAATTGAAAAAAAAAAACATTGAAAATACATTAAGGCAGTGGACACAGAAGACACATGAGTAAGCATTTTATTTTTTTTTTCAAAAATGGACAATACAAACTCACACCATGGCTTGGTAAGAAAAATGACTGAACAAAGAATCAAGTGTTAACACAGTTGTGGTTTTGTGAGAATGAAACAAATTATCTTAAAATATGATAGAGAGACTTCTATAGAGAAGATCTGATTCCTTACTGATAGGTAAACCTGTGTTTCACTGCTTATTGGGAGGGTCATGTCAAGCCATTTGCTGGCATTTGCGAGACATCCACTGCCCTTCCCTTCCCTGTCTTCTTCACATATCTCCATGGACGAAAAATCTGCAATAAGCTGCGATGTTGATATACATAATGATTTATACAGGGTGTTATGCATCTTTATACATTTCTGTGACATAATCTCAACTCAAAACAGTTTGTAAGAAATACTATAGAAATAGAGAGTGGCGGAGCTTGATTTCTGCCTTTTCATGAGTGGGGAGAGACATAGGCCAATCTCTGGGATGCAGGTTGATTCTTGAGCCTAGGCAAGGGCAAGATAAAGTTAGAACTAGTGCTTTTCAATTAAATTCCTTTTTTTAAATAAAAAGAGATAATTTAACACGAGAAAAGGGAAGAGTAATTGTAAAATGAAGTAGCAAGATGATGGTGTAGTTTTCAGGTGTATGGTCAGAACTGGGCAAAATGATACTGGTAGCGTGCTCTACTCAGTTGAATTGAGAATCTTCTCCCTTATCAGTTAACAGAGATTGTTTATTAGAATCTTCAGCCTACTAAAGGTCCTCTGTGTGTCTCTCCTATGTATGTAAACCTTAGTCTCTATTCATTGTTCCCACGTCCGCATGCCATGTAAACTTTGATGGGGTGTTGGAGGAAGGGGACGGCCCTTCGGCATCTGAGGACAGCTTGGCCTTCTCTGAAGACTCCTTATCTTCGTCATCGTCATTTCTTCACTTCAGATCTTCACAGGTTCTGTCTGCACATCTGTTGTATGCACATCCAAACCTTCGTCTAATTCTGTCATTGCATCCTTCTCATCTCATCCTCATTGTTGTCATTGTGACTACATGTCTCGTTGTTTTAGCAAAGAGAAAAAGAATCCTTTTATCAAATTTGTGCTGGTCAAACATCCAGTTAACCATGGCTTTTATCACAGTCAGTCATTTGAAAATGAATCTTTTAGACACAAGAAAGGGCTCTCTTATTGTCTTAAACAATTCAGGAAGAATTCTTTATCTGCTTCCTTACATCAGACGTGTTACCACAAATGCTTCCCGTTACATATGTGATACTGCTCAGTTTTCATAAATCCCCCAGAAAATGATCACATTGCACGCTCAAAGCATCTGAAGCTATACCTGTTTATGTTGAGTTAACAACCATTCCGACAGCTTAAAAACTTTTTACAAAGGTAAAGAATACTCTTATTTACATTACCTGTACTTGTGTCTTTTGTGTTGCACGTTACTCATCAGTGACAGTTCTCTTATCACTTCACATTCTAATTCCTGGTCATGCTCTGTTCAGTTGAACATGTTTGACTTAAATAGTACTATTACTTAACTTTTTTACTGTCATTTACCCATAAAACTTTCCAAATCTTGAAACCTTTAAGCATTCTGTTAATGTTAAACTAGAAAGCTAGACGGTTAAACGGACAAGCTTCTTATGTGTTTTCAGTAATTGTACGATTGTGAGAGTAAGGCTCGAATAGTCTCTCTTGAAGAATATTTTTTGTCCAAATTAAACCTCCTCTCTTTCCTCTTTACCTTCTGTGAAGCTTTTCTCTCGTGAACAATGTATTACTTTTATGGGAGAGTAATCACCTATTTGTGTAATTTTACCTCACTTTTAGAGCGCCGAGATGGATAAGAACAAGAAAGCGAGTGTGAGCAGCACAGCCAGTGTTGCTAGCAGCACGGACAGTATACAAGGAGCCGAGCAAGATAATGATACAGCTGCCGCTGGAATTTCATCGTTTGCTGCTTCGTCTATCAGTGTTAGTGGTTTCTCGTATTATGTTTTGGAGAGGGGAGGAGTTTGTACACTTATTGAGTTGATAAAATCTTGTTAGATATCACATCAACTACTTTTAGTTACTTTTTCTTGTAGCAAATTAACTTTAGTATGATTAATGCTTTTCCTCAAAAATATTTTTTTGCAAACTTTGTTATCCAAGCAAAACTGTTTCATCATTAACAAACCAGTTTTATAGGGGTAAATAGATTGTGACACATTACCCTCCAGCCGAAAGTCAGGCCACATGAGGACATGATTCGGTTTCACTAATGTGATACTTTCCTCCTTCCTAATATATTTTTGTCATGATATTTACGTTTGATGTGGTATACATGTAATTCACTTCGCTTAGGGCGACTAACTGCAAATCACCGTTCCAAATAATTAATTAGAATATTCAGTGTCTTGATCACTTAAAATTGACATTTTTTTCCCTTCCCCTTTCAGTTGCAACAACATCGTGAAGACGATGACAGGTTTGCTACCATTCGCCCGCAAAATCTGATCGCCCGACAGCACCAGGAGCATAACAGGCAGGGCGATGAGATGAGGGATCAGCTGGAAGTGTACAAGAAGCTCAGGCAGACTCATCAGAGGGAAGTACTTGTACTGGAGAGCAGGCTACAGATGGAAATGAATGATCACCGCAGGAATCTTGATAAGGAATATGATCAGCAGGTACTGTTTATATACTGTACATATCTTGATGAGGGCGGGTGAATGTGCAGGCAGCGAAAATTACGAAACTCCTCGACTTGGAGATGTTGTCTTAATGGGCGAGAACATTCTCCGACCTGACACTCGAGGAAATTAAATACATCGAGATAATAGCGTTGAAACTGAAAGGTTAATCACAAGCCATCACTGAGCAGCACATTAAGTTCGGTTCAAGGCTTTGTTTTGTTTTCTTTTGAAGTGTATGGCATGAACTTGTGTGTTCTTGTTTATAAGGTACACCAGTTTGAAAGAGACTTGGAAAAACTACGGACCAGACACAAGACTGAAATGGAACAAAAGCTGAAACAGATGTCAGCAGACGAGAGGAGGTTACTGAAACACATCAAAGATAAACACGACAACGACATGAAAATATTTCTTTCCGACCAGAAGGCGGCGTACAAAGCGGCTAAGAACCAGTTTAAAAAGGTGAGTGTGTTATCCTTTTGCTGAAGCAACACTTTAGGATGATCAATTCTTTGATTAATAGAAACTGGTGTTCTTTCGTCTAACTAATCAAAGCGTTTGTTTTAACTTGCTATTGCAGGATCAGAGCAACCGTATGTCTTATCAAGGCCAGAAAAATTCATTACATGACCGGCAAGAGAGAGCGCTGCGAGAAAAAGTGCACGAACATGAAATTGTGCGCAATGCTGAACTAAGAAAGTTCCGCCGCGAACAACTCCTGCAGCGACAGAACTTGGAAAAAGTGTTACTTACCGAGGTACGAGCTCTGCGTTGTAGGGCATTTTATACTTGGGAATAGAATCTTCTCCGAATGGCGACAGGAGATTAAAGCCACTTGTCTAAAAACTCTACTGGGAATCTGCAATAGTATACAGATGAACATTTTTTTACTAGCAACTTGAGCAAAATTTAATTCAGCTAGGTTTTGGTTCAGCGGAGGAAATGTTATTTTAAATTGGAAAGAGAAAAAAAAGATTCGTTTGTTTGTAAGGGGTATGTGTTGTACTCCTATTCATAAAAAAAAAAAGTCTGTGAAGAAGAACATCTTCAGTCCTTCATTTCTTCGATAATTTATTGATTTGATTCAGAAATTTTCATCATCTACATGTACGATCTGAGACACGATTTTTCTCGTCACGGACGAGTAAAAAGTTGGTAGTCACACTACTTTTGTTCCTGTAATCTTAACGTACGATTCAGAGGTGATACTCTAAGGAGATATTAGATGCTGGTCACTCTTCGGAGTTAAGGGGTTAACAGTCTCGTGATGAGATGCTGATGGTAAATTGACTATAACATTATAGGAGATGAACAAGCTGAATGAGCAGAAGGAATTGTCGCACATGATGTTGATAAGACATCATGAATGTACTCAGGACATGGAGTTCAGACACTTGAGCTCAGTACACAGACTGAGACGAGATCAGCAGCAGAACCAGCACCAAACAGAGTGGAACAGTCAAGTGGAATACAACAAACGGGTCGAGATGGAACTTAGAAAGAGACATTTGTTTGAACTCAAAATGCAGCCAAAAACTCTCAAGGTAAGAAGGATTTTAACTACAGGCGCGCTGAGAGCTAGCTAGAAATTAATAGGCGTGCCTTGAGGTGAACAATCCGCGCCCGCCTGGACTGCATCGTGTCATTCATAGAAAAGAGACAGAACGCTACAACTGCATGTTACATTTTATGCGGTGAGGAATATTTATAAGAGTGAAGGTAGGGAATGTTAAATGCTGATGTTGGTGGCAACTATGTTTGGTAATATAAACCGAAACTTACGCGTGCTTTCACGAAGATGTGTCGCAAACAGTTCAACATACCGACTGCTCAGGTGCAGTGATCAACACCCCGACCGCTCAAGTATGTGCGCTAACGAAGAATTTGTTTACTTCCAGGCGCGCGAAATGCACATCAAGAAGCAATACAGAAACGCGATAAAGACACAGACGCTACAGTATAAAGCTCTGCAGAAACAAATATTGGAGAAAGCACCGAGGGAAAAACACAAGGAACTCACCAAGCAACTGCGCGAGGAGAAGATGAGAAAGATGGCAGATCTCTCCCTTCAGTACGATCAGAGCATTTCTGAGATGTTGCAGAGACAAACGGTAAGTTTGTAATAGTCGAATGGTCAATGACTGAGAAGGCTACTCGTTTCTAATTGGTCGAAACCCTGACGCTTAAATGAACTCGCTAAAGAACGCATTTCGAGCGAGTTTTGTTAAAGCAAAAACAAAGAATTACAACAGCCGATCAGAACGAGCTAAGGCATCACCAAGAATCAATTAGAAACCAAAGAAAAAATAAGTGAACGACGAAGTTCGATTGGTTTAGTTCTACATCAGAGCGGTTGAAAGGAGGGCGCGAGTCTTCTAGATTGATTTTGGAGCGAAGGCAAAAAGTTTAATCCTGGATAACGATCGGCACCCACTTGACAATTGCTCTAAAATATGCGGCTGAGAGATAACTTGTTTCTCGTGTCCTTTCAATCTTCGAATCTTAGCGCTTTATATCCTGGTAACTGATATTTTGATTCCTTTTGCTACCCAGTTGAAGCTGGACGAAGACCAAGTGCGCGAACAGGAAAATCTACGGGTCAAGCTGCAACAGGAGCAGGAGTTACTGAGCGCCTACCAGAGTAAACAGACCATGCAACTAAGGGCCCAGCACGAGCGCGAAGAGAAGGACCTACAGGAAAAGGTCTCGGTTAGAAGGGCCCTTCTGGAAGAAAAGGTATCTTGCCTGCTCATGCGTTGTGTATTCATGGAATCTATTCATCCAACGAATCTACCATACCAGCTCATAATGAAAGTTTATTGTGACAGAGATCGAAGGCTATCCCTTCTTTAGTACATTTTGTCAACGTAGATAGATCCCAAATTATGAAAAAGAGTTAATTTAATTGCTTATATTATACTGGAAATGCGCACCCTCTGATTGATCGAGTTACGTCATATCTTACCATAATCGTTCTGCGTGAGTTGATAATATACTAAAGCCACTGATTCCAAAAATGGCTTGCGCGCGATTTTTATCGACTCTGATGAAAATGAGAGAAAATACAGTTGATCTGATAAGGACCTGAGTAGTTATGCTCAGTGCATGATTGATGAACTAAAGTTTCTCTATAAATAATGCCATGTCAGTTTTTAAAAGCAATCAGATACCCTTGTTATGCGTTTTCTAAAACCAATTTAAGTCTGTCTGGTAACGAAGTTGTTCAAGGGTGGTGTGTCTTGTTATCTTTGGGTTACTTGGATGGCTGGAATTGAAATTATAAATTTCTAAGGGCTGCTTCTAACCTAGATTTTTTTTTTAATAAGATGTTTCAAGAGACAACTCGCCTGCAGGACTTTAGAACGCAAAAGCAGGAGGAGCTAGAACTCAAGCACGTCAAGGAGCTGGAAGATTTTGACACTAACTCTAGTATGGGTAGTAGCGGGTCGAACACGCTCTCGTTGAAACATAGGAGTACCAGCAGTATTAGTACTGTGAGTAACTCCAGCACGTCAAGCACAAGAAGCACAGAGAACAACGGCACCGTGGTGCAACAGCAGACCAATGACGAGAGGCTACAGGTCAGCGCTGGCCCCTTGCGGGTGTAACCAGCTGCAGTGTAGGACGATATGTCCTTTTCATTACATGAAGTATACTGCGTAATTAATACTCACTAGAGACCGGCTTCACGGTGGCGGAAATGAAAGGGAAATGTTATTATATTCAAAGTCTTAATGGAATATATTGAGCGTGGTTCCTCAGGGTCTCGTCCGTGAGACAATCACGCCAAGTTCATGTCTTTGCGCGGTATCCGCGCGTGTATGCGGCAGGGATGAAACTTAGCCTCTTTGCAAATGCTTCTGTGTTTTGTAACAAGTCAAGGAGAGCGCATAATGTTATTATTGTGACTTTAAGACACGTTATCTTCAAGTGGAGTTAAATTCGGCGAGGAGTTCTGTATTAAGAACAGCGCGGTCTATAAAAATTCATTTTTGTGAGTGTTTCTTATGGACGGTGCAACTGGCAGATTGTTCTATTACCTCTGCTGTTCTTGTGTCTTTGTGGTTCGACTGTGCATTCCTACCGTTTCGTTTCTCAAATATGAAGTCAACGTGGGTCGCTGTACTGAAGCATAGCAGATGGAGAAGGGACTTTGGACCTGTCAAGAGGTCACCGTATTTCGGAGCTTATTCCATGAAGTTTTCACAATTACAAGAGATAATTTCCTGCAAGTCACCAGTAAGAGTGATAATTGCGTTTTTAAGAAAGAGCTCTGACGACTTGCGCCAGATATATGTTGTCTATTTTTGTATAATATCCAAAGGGTTTGTTCGATATTTGCTTATATCAGTTTTTCTCTCTTCTTTTATTGTTAGCTTTGATTGTTCATTGTTTGACTTAATTTTCGATGCATCATTTGAGAAGTGTTCGTTGCCTTTTGGAGACCCTGTCATCTTAAAATCTCATGCCTTGGGTTGACACTTGACGCGGAGTGTTTAAGGTGTACGAATCCCCCTTATGATGAGGCATAAAAAAGACCTTTTTCTCAGAAATTAGGGATCTAAGATAAATGTTCGGAAAAGAAAAAACCCTGTATCAACTGGTGTCTGTTCGTCATGATTTGACTGAAATGTGGAGTATTTGAGGAATTGATCACTAAAGGAAAATGTATTATTATATTTCAAAATTATGAAGTTTTGTCTATTCACAATTACTATGAAGTCCGGAAATTTTTTTGTCGTCCACATCAGGGCTTTTGCAGGGTAAATATTTCCTGTGAATTTAAAAGCAGTCAAGGCTGACAAATCAAAAAAGAAGTTCAGTCAGTGAACAGTGTATGAATAAACTTAACTTTTTCTCACCCAACCGGGTCTGATAGTTCAAAATACGACGAACGTTAATCCAGTATTGGATGTCAACAACTTTGTCAGTTTTACATTTCCCATCGCCTATTTCATCTTGCAGTTTTAGATAAGGAAATCGCTGTCGTTCAAAATCAACAGCATAACCTAGCAAATGATCTGCAAATAGTTGTGGTAAACAGAAGAATTTAGCGCACTTAATATTTTTGAAACGCATTCTTGACCATTGGAACCTAGAAGTATTGCGATTATTTCGTAGACTTGAGAGTTTTCAATAGGTTCTTTGAGCAGCGCCATTCTTATTAGATTAACATTCCCAATGAATAGTGCTCACCATAAATGTATGGTGAAACTGTGAAGGTAACTTCTGAGTCGATTCATGCGAGTGAGACAAGAGAACGGAGAGTCTCGCTTAAACATACAAATCGCTCATTTAAAATTCTTGGATCAGCACCATAGTATTTTGAACTACCAGGCCCGGTTTCTCATATTTTTTGAGAACAAGTTATTTTATCATTTTCCCCCTTAAACAAAAAGTAAAAAAAAAGCAAGATTACAATTGAGTTGTCATACTTTTTTGGCATTGAATAATCTCTCTGTTTCTTATTAGTGGAAGTTAGTTTTAATGAAGAAAGGATAGTTATTAACAATTTACTGCCTTGAAAGTCGTGTGTATTTAAGTTAATGATAAGCGGTATCATTTTGCTGTAGCTTGTCCACGTTGTTATCCTCAAAGACAGTTCATTGATTTGTAAATACCTAGTCACGGGGACTTCGAAGTTTTCTTTTTTTTCCCTTTGGATGCAGGTACGAAGTTGCTGTCTCTTTTCTTGTTAAATTCCTTAACAGAAGTCAACAGTGCCAAGATGCTGTCATCTGCATGTAAATATTTTAAGCCAATGAATTTGAATTATTAACTGAAAGTAGGCAATAAAGATTTTATTTCATCCGTTTTAGTGCTTTTTTTCCCTCTGTGACTTATGGGCATGAGTCGGATTGTTCGTAGATGTTTAAAGTTAACATGTTCTTTCAAAGTCTGAATTCAGTAAGGTTAGCCAGGTAGTTTGGAGCGTAATTACGTTCGCGCTTGGAACCATTGTCTAAGAGAAAATGAATTGTCTTTAGACACAAATTTGTGTATACTGCTTTACCTTCTAAGGGCAAACCCGTTTGCGACAAATCATAATGTAAAAAGCAACGTCACAGGAAATACGCCCATGCATATTTTCCTCTGACCGCTTTAGGCAAAGTAAATGAACACTTGTCGTACCATCTCATCAGCAAGTCGTAGTTTACACCCCTTAAGAGTGCTTCAGCATGACGTCTTGTCGGTAACGTTCTAAAGCAGTGGGGTTACTGCGTTTTGATGGTGCGTGTTGTCAGTTTTGACCCTGGAAAGAAAGTGCAAAGCCTAAAACGGAGATATCGCTTCGTATCGCACCATATATATCGTTAGTCCAAAGTGCTTCTCATCCTAAGCAGGTCCTTACTTTACATTATTACATTTGTATTGCTTTGCCACCATCCCTCTTAGTCACAGCAGACTAAAATAAAACGGTAGCTAAGGTAACTTGACAATACTCCTTGTTGGTAAAAGTGGTTTCAACAGCTCCATGTCGATAGGAAGACCGAGTATCTGCCCACCTTTTGCAAACAACAATCTCTTTCTCCCCTAGTTTCTGCTTTACTTTCCGATAGTGTTTAAGAGTTTACAAAATAATGGGCTAAAAACCAGAAATTATTATCGTTTCCCTTGGATACTTTAATCGATCTAAGGTACCTTTTAGAATTTTCATTTCCTCACTGATGCTCAAATTCGACGCCTCCTCAAAGCTATTGAGAATTTTATGACGTATTGCAGCAACGCTACGAAAAACTATTTTAAAGAGACAAGAGAACGCCTCCTCTGAGCAATATCTCAGTCTGTCAAGCTGCGTAAACAGAACACATTAAACATTCGCTGTTTGTGTACATGTCTATTGAGAAAAACCAGTAATAATGTCTGACTTAAAAGTAGATACCTTTAAAATAAACCAACGTACATATATGGAAACCTTTTTGCGTACAAAACTAAGGCATCACTAAGGAAGGAACTCAGTGAACTGTGATAATTGGCAACAGGTATCGATGAAGTCTCTGTTGCGTTTAACTGTCCAGAATTCTCTGTAAATAGTGTTAATTATTTTGCCTTTTACTCTTGAAAGACTCCTTTACTCAGTCACTATTTTTAAAGCAGTCAGGTGGTGTGGTTGATCATTTCAATGGTCACTAAGTAAAATGGAAAGAAAAAAAGTGTGAAAGCTTTCTAAACAAAGCATTACTCATCCATTCATTTCTGGGCTTGTTATCAATATCATTTAAATAGAAGCTTGATGAGTAGAGAGTTATTTTTGAACTACAGACCACCTAATACACCGGATTCTTTCGCGATCAAACAATAATTATCACTTTTCCAAAACCGACTTGACACATGTCAAGTGACGCCATATCAAGTTGGCGAATCATGTCTCTAAAAATAAAAATCGTGACTTGTTTACCTTAGTAGAGAAAGAGCTTTTTAAAAACTAAATTGGTTTCCTACCAAGTGCACTTGAACTCTAAGAGAAAATTTTTGCTTTGTAAAAGATAAATTTTCTAAAATTTTTTTAGAAATTTTAGTTTTGGGAAAGGATCGTGATCCTTCGTTGACGAAAGTAAATTAACATATCAAACCATTTGATTTTCCTTTCAGTCTGTTTAAGCATTAGAGAACAGCAATTTCGCTGAATCAGCGGAAGGGTTGATCAAAGGTTATCCTGACTACTTAGCTCTTACACGATTTAAAATAGTTTTCCTTTGCTTTTGAGGAGTATTCAGCCTAAATGTAAAGTAAAATACAATCTGAATTAAAACGCGGTTTTTTAGCGATACTTCATTATGTTGAAATGTGAAGAATTTCATGCTTTCGAGCCGAAAATGTAGAGGGAAGAATTTTGCCGAAGGCTTGCCCTCTTGATCATTATTGGGATGAGGAAATTTTATTTTTTGTCTACAACAAGTAAATGTGACTTGAATGGCTTCTTTTTAAACTTTCAACGATTTCCTTAGCCTAAACCAGTTTTCTCGATGGAGGAATAATTTTTCTGTGTTTGACTCAAAGCCTGGTTTGAAGGTTGGTTTAAGTTCTGTTCGTCGGAATATGAGGTTTTGCGTGCGTCACGTAACTCGAATTCCGTTTCTTTGTCACTTTCCTGCTCACTTCCGCTGCTTTAGCCAGAAAAGTCGAAAAGACGTGCTGCCGAAGACGCCGAATGTTACGTCACGCATCATCGAGACAAACTTCGGTTAACCTCGTGTTCCCTCGGAGAGAAACAAATTACAACTGGACACTCCACTGAGAAGATGAAATTATGAGGGCAGAGCTAGATTGAGGAAATTATGGACTACAGAGAAGCCTTCTTAACTGCTTGGAGGGACTTTCATCCGAAAGGCAAGCTTCCTGACACAGACTTTTTGCAATTTTGTGATTTTGATGGAGATTTCGCATCTGACGAACATGTTTTGGAGCGTTTCAATTTGTGCAATGAAAGACTTGAGGACGCTATTCGCGTGTTTAAAAGCGAAGGATTTATTCTAAAATGGCTCAGAGAGGTTCTTAACGTTAACATCTCTAAAGGAAGAGATTTAGAACTCGAAAGAGTGCTAAACGTGTTCTTTCCATGCGAACTGAATCGGCCTGTGTCGTGTCCGCAGGACATTGCCTCGCCTTCCGTTGCCATAGAAGACGTAAAAAAATCGGATCGGGACGATTTTGAGAAGTCGTCCCCGCTTGAAGACGAAGAGAAATATTTAAAAAATACTTTTGCACCTGATGAAGAGTGCAAGGATTTTAGAAAAGACGCTAAAGTGATATTTCCTCCTCGTGACGAGCCAAAACTCGCTTTGGACGGAAGTGACGGGGAGTCGTGTTTCAACGACAACATACAGGGGACGTCTGGGGTCGACTCTGGTAAATTATTTAGTCGCGAAAATAATGAATTCGATGAAGAGAAAAGCTCGTCACACGATGGCATTAATATAGCAGAGGGTAATAAACTTTCCGCCAATAACAATACAGAAAAGGAAAGTGTAAACGATGTCGGGTTAACAAGGAGAAATGATCAGAGAGACCCCACGGGTTCTTCAGAAGACGAAGAACCAGAAATGGGGGACGAAACGCCAAATTTAAATTATCCTGAACGAAAGAAACCAACTCGTCATAGAAATCGAGCTCTTGCCAGTGTGTTCTCACCTCTAGCGAAGGGGATCAACAAAGCTAAATCGAAAGGAAAGAGTTATTTAACGCGTCCGTCCGGCCCAAAACATAGGCGACATGATTCTCACGGCAGCACGACAAGTGGCGATGATGTGGACTTTTCAGATCATGCCGAAAGTAAAACTTCCGAAAATCTTGAAAGTGAAATTTTGTCAGATTTTAACGAGGTTGATGTGAAGTTACACGATATTTGTGCGTCAAATCAGTTTAATATGGCAGATGAAGGCGATAGTTGTTTGGCTCCTATCGATCGAGGAAGTCATGTTGACTTTACAAGACAGGGATTCTCGGAGAACAATGCTTTGGACAAAAAAGACTCAATCTCTGAGGAAGACGGGTGCAAGAAAGAGAAGATAGCTGAAACACCCGACGTAATTATCGAAGTTGTTGATGAATTGATATCCTACTTGGAAGGAATCGAGGTCGTGAGTAGCGATGATCTCGAAGGGGAATCGCCCCATGCGTCTGAGGGAGATGACTTTATGCTATTTGGCGGGGTAATAAGACCACGGAAACCCCTACGATCACGAAGACAACTCGATTCCGTTCTCTCTGCGGGTAACGTTAGTTTGATGAGCGCTGACTCTTGCATGAGTCCATGGGCTATAGATGTTGCTGTCTCTGAAATGCAGTCAGCTGATTCATCAGAACAAGAAGACAATGGAAATGATTCCAATGATGTCGGACCCACTGAGAGGGCTTCCTCTAGTCACCATGTAAAAGAAATATCCAAGCAGCCAAATGTGGAGGCTTCACCTCCACCTATCAGACCCCCACGGCGCAGTAAGACTGAGAGGCGGTCCCGCACTGTAGGCTCACCAAAGAAACTAGGGCCAGTCAGTGCTGATGATGATGATGTCTTTGGAAAAGATGACAAGGGATATGAGGGTATGTTGTGATCTTACTTTGAAAAGAAATAATCAAAACTTAAAATTGGATACTGCTGACTAAGTGGCACATATTTCAAAAATAGTTTTAAAAATGCACAAAAGTTATTTAGGAAATAATTTTAAGGAACACTTGTCATAAATGCTAATGATTGAGAAGCAAGATATTATCTTTAATTTTCTTTTGAAAGGAAAAGGTAAGCATTCATTTGAAATAAACATTGTTTCTTTTACAGCTAGATTTTTCATAGACTCTTGTATACTAAAGCTAATCTTTCAAAGAATTTTTGTCTGTATCCTAAGTTTGTTTATATTGTTATATTGTATGTGTTGAAGATATTGAAGAAGCAATTATAACTGTCTATATTTTTTTTCTTCCTCCTCCCTTTATGATAATATGTCATGGTTGTTATTGTGATAACATATTTTTTTAAACTGTCATTCAATATTTTTAACATGAAGTCTAACCTATTGACGCTCTGTCATTACTTCATTTTCTCTTCTACATAAATTAGCACCAAATTATCTGTGTAAAAATTCATTTAAAATCAGAAAAAACAAACAAACAAGCAAACAAATGATAACAACAGCTTCACAATAATTTGGAATGCTTTGTTTGCAAAAGCCAATACAATACGTTGTTTGAACTTATTGTGAGGGCATAACGGACATAACAGACAGTGGATTTAAAAAAAAATTATTTAAGGGTGCAAAACTATGACAATACAAATTTTTTTTTTGAGGTGAAAGGCAATTTTTTTTCACAAAGAGTTGAAACAAATGTATGAGTAGACTTAAGGTAGGCTGGAACAAGATACGGAAGGTTTGAAATTGCTCTCATTTATCTTCCTGCTTTTGAAGTGATTAATTTTTTGTTCTACCTTACAAGGTGACAAAGAGTTATGGCATACATCTGTAATTTGTGAGCAATATGAACTTAAAATTTTCCGATGATTTAAAACTGTCTAGCATACACAAACAGTAACTCTGTTGAATGGCAAGAGGAGCTTAAAGTCATTGAATTAGAACAAGACAAAATACAGCTTTTCTTTACTTTCTGTCATGGACAATAACTGGCTCACATTAAGTGAGCAATGCATCAACTGTTGTCAGGAGTCACTAAACAATGGAAGGGAGAGTACGTTTACTTTGTAAAGAGATGAAAAAAGGTTTCTAAGATTTAGTAACTGAAATAGTGTTAAGCAACAAGCAACAAAAGTTAACCTCAGTGTGTGTTGCTTTAAAAGCATACCATGGTTAGGTCTGCCACAACACATTGTAATTTCCTTTCAATTTTTTAAAGACTAGGACTTTCATTGGGAATACTGTATTGGATATTTATTAACTGAAACATTTTTTCTTGGAAATAGAAGGCTGACAGATGTAGCAAATGAAGGATCTCTCTTACCCAACTGCTTTAGGATGGTCTTGTTTTTGAATCATATTGAAACAAAAAATTAAATCATGTTTATTATATTTTGATAATATGAACTGTGACATTTTGTGTTTAAGTATGATACTTTCAATTCAACAGGGAGGTTTTCAAAAGACATAAACTGTAAAGAAAAAAATCTTGTTTTTTGTAGAGGTGAAAGTCCATTTTTCTTGTTATTTGTGATAAAAAAATTATGTTAAGAAAATAGTCTTCTATTATTTTATTATTTCAATACATTTAGATAGTTTTATGAAACTTGTGGTCACATAAGCAAACATCTGTTTAAAATAAGTAATATTTTCTTTCTGAACTTTGGATTTAGAGATTTCTGTTGTGTTTCTTTCTGTCATACAAATTTTTGTAAAACCACAGTTTAGTTGCCAACTCAAAATTTTCAATTTTCTGCTAGAAATATTGTTACCCTCTGAAGAATTGTGATATTTATTGCTTTTAATTTGAAACCTTGAAAATTCCTGGTAATTGGCTCATTATATAGATTCACTTTGTGGTAAACATTTTGATAAAAAATTTCTTTCATTTTCCCAACCTTAGCCCTTTCAAAATAAAGTTGGTCCTTAAGAGTGTGTCTCCTTAAAAGCAAAGTGCAGATCATGTAATTTGTTTTCACTATCTTTAAGGCTTTTTGGTTAAAGTACAGTTAAGATTATAATTTTTGTTTTTTCAATCATAAAAGAAAAATTGGTCACAAAAGTGCACTGATAATGTTTTCAATTTCAATTTTGTTGTAAAAGCTGTCTGGGTAAACATAAATTTCACATTTTAGTGGTTATTATCATAACAAAGGTACTGTCAGTACTGTCTCTGAAATCTTTTGAATATTTAAATAATTTGTTCTTTAACCTGACTAGTTTTTCATTTTCTTGGGGAGTCAATAGTCTTATTCATACCTCATTTATATGAACATGTTATTAGCTGTTTGTGCATCTTTAAATCAATTTGCAAGTTGAAGTTAAAGCAATAACCTTCTTATATAAGTAAAAGGATCAAAACATGGCTGAATTTGCATAATGTGAAGAAATTGCACAACAAAATTACTTGAAAAGTATGAGATACACCTTTCTACGGTAGAAATAATTATGAATTAAAACAGCTACATTTGTTATACTATCAGCAAAATAGTTTTACCATTCTTTACTGGTCACTGATAAATGTATGAAAACATTTTTAGCTGAGTAGGATTTTAAATTTGCACTCTCTTGAAATTTTATGCTTTTAAAGAAAGATAAAAATGCTAATTTCTAAATTATTTTAATAAAAAAACATTAAGCATGGTTTACCTGTCAGTTACTGAATAGATCCATTTTGAGAAAGGTATGAGCATTTTTTCAATGAAAATTGTTTCCAGTAGTGCAAACTGAAGACACACATAGTAGTGTTAATAAGTCACTTTGTTGAGAACATCTTGAACAAAAAAAATTGCATAAACTACAGATGTATTTCTATTAATGGTCACTCTTGATAAATTGAAAAGTTTTCAAATTCCATTTGCCTACAGCTGTTGCAGTTATGAAAACTTTCAAAACATTACACTTCCCCTTAACTTTGAAACACAGTCTTGGGTACATGGAATTTCCCATAAGCCAGATAATAATTATTATGATGGTAATAGTAATGGTAATAATAAAATGAATGTTGTGGTAAAGAAACAAACAAGGGTGAAGTTGAACTGCATGTAGACTACCCTCTCATCTAGGGATGTCCTACAATGCAATTAAGGGGGAGGTGGAGAGAGAGAGGGGGGGGAAGTGGCTTTTTTTGGGGAGGGGTGGGAGGGGTTTAACTGAACAAGCCTGAGTTCAAGTGGAAAGTCTCCTCGTTTGTATAGGATCTGGATCATAGTCAATAATATGAATGTTGTATATTTTTATGTGATTGTCACTAGGGGACTATGACTCTCTCCCTCGTTTGCCAAAGAGGAGTGCTAGTGAGGTAGTTCGTCCTCGGAGCCAGGGTTCAGAAAATGAAGAACTCAAGAAACTGCGCAAAGCGAGAGGGGCCCATGTTGTTATTGGAGATCATAGTGTTGATTTTTCATCTTCGCCTGTCCCTTCTCCTGGTGGAAGTCCTGCAAAACATGTGGTATGTATAGTTTAAATTATTCTTGATGACCATTTGAAGTCCTGTATTTTTCAATGGTTTTGTTCATTAACCAAGGTCTCTACTGGGTTAAAATCTGTAGGAAAATAATCCAAAAGCCAACATGTGGGAATTACTTAAAGAGACATCAGCAGTTCTCTTGATGCTTTGAGCTCCAATGTAGCCCCTTTTGTCAAGGAATTGGTTCTCTGTCTTGCTGCTTTTAAGTGGATGCATGTTCCCCACCAAATCCTTTCATGAAACTGAAACAAAAGAATTTGAATATAATGAAGACCATGGAATAAGAAAAGGGACTTTTTATTTAGCAATAGTAATTTGTGACCCTCAAGCAACATGTCAGGGTAAAAAACAAGTAAGGAAGCATTACCTCACTGCCGAGTGGTAATGTACCATTGTAACATTTAACTTGTCATCTGTTAGGATCCTGGTGCTGGAGACAAAGCTGAAAAGCTGCACAAGAGAAAGTGGGTTGTTGCTGGAGTGCTGGATGGTGAAAAAGGATATTTGGAATGTCTAAACTTATTATACAAAGTAAGCATTTTTACATCTTTCTTTTTGTGGTTGGTGACAAAAAAAAAAACATAATAATTGTCTGTTAGGGTTTTTTATTTAAATGACTGAAATACTGTGGGTGCTCTCATTGGTCTATAGGCTTTGTTAGATGAGGGTACAACTTTGCATTGCCTCATGATAACAGTTAGGGGTTTGCAGAATGTCTCAAGTTTAGGCTATGTTAACATGGAGAAAGTCCTCAATTAGTTATCATGAGTGAAAGTGATTCAATTACATTTTTTAACTTCTAAAATTCTGTATATTTCAGCCCTCTTGAACATGTATATTGCAGCATCTATTAATTAAAGTAGGCTTCAGTACACTGCAGACTATTTGCAGCATCAGTACTAACACTGCCAGAGTTTGTTACTCCAATTATGTGCTGTATAAGATTTAAAATTACTTGCAATGTTCATGTTATTATGGTGCTTAACCAACATTGGGAACTTGCACAGTTTTTCTTTGTTAGATCCCATAGGTAAAAGTCTGAGTTATAGCTCTTAAATGGAACCATCTGTAAATTAGGTTCTTAAATAATTTGTGCTTTGTCAATGCATAACATGTGTGTTTAAATGTTTCTTTTCTTCCAATTGTTATTTTCAGCACATGAAGCCTCTAAAGTTTTCCATTGAATCATCACATCCAATCTTGACCTCAGTTGACTACAACAAGATTTTCCACAAACTTGATGAACTGCATACTATGCACAGTGCATTTTATAATGAACTTGAGACACGTGTGTCACACTGGAGCGACCGTCACCTTATAGGAGATTTATTTTTGAGTTTGGTAAGCAGTAGTTTTAGTGGAATAGTCTGGGAATTTATTCACAAAAGGAAATATGACATTGCGGTTTTTTAATGGAATTTTTAGAGCTGTATCTTTTTTACAAATTTATGCAATTTCCTGCTAAATTGTTTTATTTCACTGTCGAAGAAAAATCAGTTTATTTATCTTTGGTGTTCACTCATTTAAACCAAACATACTTGCGATTAATCCTTTAACTCTCGTGAGTGACCAAGACAGAATTTCTCTTTACAATATCAATATAATATGAACCAGATGAGTGATGAGAATAAAGAAAAATATCAATTTGGGGATAATAAGTTGATCCAATACTCAATTCTCTGAACTAACATCACAAGAGTTGTATGGTTGACAGTAAGGAGAGTTACAAATTTGATCTGGGAGTTAAAGGGTTAAAAGAGATTGTAGTATTAAATATCAACACAGCTTAGTCATGTGAGTTCCTCACAGGAATAGAGGCCATCAAGCCATCTCTCTGACTAAAATGCAGAATTAAATGGCTGAATTTCAGTGGTTAGAGTTGTTTCTCATTATGTATAATTAATTTCTCCTGATTGAAAACTCTGTGTTGAATTGTTAAATTTGTGGCTCAGGATTCAACTTTTTAGTCATTGGTTATCTATTAAAGAGATATTAAACAGTAATTGTATTTTTTGTCAGTGAGTTAAAAAAAATTTCAGTTGCTACCCATGTAACAGGGTGTTGGCAAACAGAACCATCTTCATCACTGTTTTGTTTATCTTTTTCTTTCCTTTTTGTTTTCTCTTTGCTTACAGGTGGATCAGTTTGATGTGTACAAAGAATACATATCAAACTACAATACTGCAATGTCGACAGTACGTAAATGCAAGGCAAGCAATGAACAATTCAACAACATCTTTTCTAAGGTATGTTTTATTGTGGCTCATGTTATTTACTGAAGGCAGGTATTTCATGGATTGATTATTTTTCTCTGTCAAGGGAGGGTATAGAAAGAATTTGTAAAGTTCATTTTTTGATCACAAGGCAGAAAGTGGATAAGCTCAGACATTAAGGACAATTAACAGATGTTGTCTTTTCTATGTTTCTGCTAATCAGGAACTTAGAGTTCAATCCATTCAAGAAGTGACAACATTAGAAGGTATGTTTTATTAGTAAGATACCTGAAATTAGTGTGCAAATACATCATAGGCATGTTCTTTAGAAGCCCCCAATTTTCTGTTGTAGGTGGCACATTCTGTATATTTCGTTGTACATAATCTTAGAGAATTTGGTGTGTTAAAAAAGAGAATACTTAAGCCAACGAGTTTGCTTATTCTCCTCACGTGGTTGCTGAAAAGTGTTTTGGAAAAATCCTTGCTGGTCATCTCTAGAGGTGTGGTTAAGATCAAAATTTAAGAGATCTAAAAGACCTTTTTAATTTGTTATTATTACTTTTTTTTCGTCAGCTCTTTTCAACAAACCAGTGGAACGAGTTGGCCGCTATATTGCTGTCCTAAGGGTAAGTTGTGACTTACTCAGGCTTTCTGCTTTCTAATGCACGGTGACTGGTCAATACAGGATCTTCTTCATATAGGTTTTGCTATATTGTTATAAAATGAGGTATAGCTTAATGTTTCTGATGATAACATGCTTTTACTTAGGACTTGATCAAAGAAACTCCTGAGGAGCATGCGGATTTTGAACTTTTAACAAATGTGTTGAACCAAACCAAAGACTTCCTAGCAAAGATCAATGGTGATGAAAGAGACGGAGGGGTAGGTAGACTGAAAACTTTTGCCCCCTCTCTCTCTCTCTCCCCCCCACACTTCTCGGAACAAGAAGCTCGATAACATCCAGGAATTCATTGAGTCTGTTTCTTGCATAGTTTGTGAAGAAATCGTAAAGATACCAACAACTCAGTGAAGGGCACTTGAAAACGTTCCAGATAAAGAGGGTAATTTGGTATTATCGACTGAGTTGATAACGTAAATTGACCACCGTAAAGAGTTTAAAGGTTGACGTTTCGAGCGTTAGCCTTTCGTCTGAGCGATTAGGAGAAATTACCCTGTTTTTACTCTTCCACCGACGCAGCACCACAGATTCTTTAGAAACTTACCCTCCTTGTTTCAGATAAAGAGACATGTTAATTATTTTCTTTTCAATCCCTTTTGCAAGGGATCAGGAGAAGCTCGTGTTCTCGGCTCGCCTGGGATTGTTTCCATTTTAATTTGTGAGAAAAGTGTCATAGGGTACAAAGGTATTGGCAATGTTATAAGTACTGATGTTGTCCTGTTTGATTTTAATCAGAACTTAACTTTTGAACTTCCATAGGGATTGCAAAGAGTGAAGCGAGATCATAGACTAATCAAAGATGGATTTATAGTAGAACTCTCAGGTATTTTCTCTTTAAATCTTCTTACCCTTTAACTAACCAACTGTGGTTCTCAATTATAGCCAATATGAATTTCTCGGAGAAAAAGATAACAATCTGTAGCTGATCACTGAGTATATTCTCCACACCTGTTTGCTAGTGAATATATCGAAAGGTTAAGGAGAAGTTACAAGTTAGCAATAGTAGGAGTAAAAGGGATAAAAATTAAATGTTGTGTGATGACATTTCTACTTCAAATCCCTAATGGTGAGAGAATGTAACAATGACTTTTTTTCTTTTTTTTCAGATGGAGTTCGCAAATTTAGACATCTTTTCTTGTTCAATGACTACATCATATGTACAAAGAAAAAGATAACAGCTAGGTATGTTATGGCAATTGATTTTGGTGTGGGTTATAGTGATTCAGGCCTCACATGTTTAAGGTTTCAATAACTTTGACATGAAACTCTTCTCGCTGTTATTGTTGCCTGTCGTTATTAACACATATAAACTGATGCAATGCTGAGATCCATCGTATCTTTACTTCAACCTAAAAAATTCAATTAGTCTTTTGGCAACTCCCATCGACCTGAAAAACATTTTACCTCTTTTCTTGAGCCATACACCCATTCATCGCCATATACTTGATTGTTTTTTTAATGAGGTGTCTCTTCTAAATGTTTACAGGGGCGAGCAATACGTGTGTAAATGGTATCTCTCCCTGCGCGATTTACAGTTCCAGCCCACAGAGAACTCAGAAGGTTTGTGTATGCATAGCTTGTACAGTTAGTGTTAGGCTAGAACGCAATTTACAGGCCTTAGTGCGCGACTTCCTGCTCATGCGTTCGATGCTAATTCAGTCAAAACGTGCTCCTCCCACGCAGGGTAGTCCGACTGAGCACAGTTACCTCTTGAAAGCTATAACTTGCTTTGACGGAGTGTGTAGGTTTGATTTGAAACATTTTCATTGCAAGTTCAAATATGAGAGATGAGCTTTGATATGTATTCTACCAAAACTTTCAAACCAGGAAAACTAGAAAATGCGCGGTGGTAAGTAAAAGGGAGGAGGGAAATAAAAACCATTTTAACTAATAAATTCAAGTTTGTATTAAACAAGCAAATTACATGAAGGCTTCTTAACGAACGAACTTCGACCGTATCAGTTATTACTAACATATGAAAGTCTCTCCTTTTTTTACTTATTTGTTTATTTATTTTTTAGCGCCACAAGTTATACCAGTGACAAGCAAAGGTGACTTTGATTTACTGAAAAGCAGGATTGCAAGCACCAAAGCAGAAATCCGACGAGAAGAAGGAGTGAGCGGACTCAACAGTCCTGATTCCTCACCTTCAATGAAGGTATAAGAAATTGAAATTTCCCTCTGGCTTGGTGAATTTAAAGGCTTTCTGATTAGAGTGGCAAAGGAAGAGCATGCTTTCAACGAGCGCTATTGTGAAAAGAAAAGTGTTGTTCGAGCGAGTTGCATCGATTTTTGAAACTTGGTTTGTTATTAGGTTTTGGGGAGGTGAATTGACTGTACTTTCCCTTGCTTACTCTCTCTCATTTTTACTGTTTTTTTCCTTTGCAGCGACGTCGAGCACAATCAGCCTCCAAAATTGTCGAGAAACTGAAAAGGCGGCTAGCTGAACAGGAAGTAGCTCTTTTGTTAGCCATTCCCAGTCTCCCGGTTACACTCTACCACAAACAGGGCAAGGTTAGTTGTATATGCTTATAATAGACCAACTAACTATAAACGTGCTCTGACATTTCAATTTTCTTGTAATGCACAAGGAAGATAACAAAAAGAACTAGGTTACTTTTAAATATCCTGGTTCTTTTTGGTATTGTTCGCATGCATTCTTAACAGGGAGGAGAAGGATCTGGGAACTGTGACATGACTTGTTTAGCGGTAACGACAAGCTTAGTAACACCGTGACGTTCAAGCAACAGCTTCGGATGACAAAAGAAAGAAAAGGCTTTAAAATTGGCTGTGTTTTGAACCTTATCTCTTTTTTTAATTTTTCTTCCAATTTTGGCATTTTGTAGGAATTATGAATCGTTAACACTTTTTGTGTCAACTTTTTTTCTATGATCGTTGTTTTTGCAACCCCTGGAAAGTTTATATACAATAGCGAAAACATTGCACATTTAAGAACGGAATCAATTTTTTTAATCAGTCACGTAGTTTCCCGATTTCAATTTTAATAGTAGTTTTTTTGCACACAAAATACATTACTTCTACAGAGAAAAAATTATAAGTTTTCGGCAATCATGGACAAACTTTTTTTAACTTCACAGACATACACATTACTCTGTAAAACTGATGTCGAAAGAGCAGAATGGAAGGAAGCCATCATTCCTCTTTTGGAACAAATTCAAGGTAAAAAAAAAAGCTATTGAATTGATATCAGAACCATTATCGCTTCTTTCTATTAATAAAGGACGACTCGAACAATGCCTAAATTTGATTAACGCGTCAATATTGACATGTTTCAAAGCATTTTAAAATCGATTTGCATATTTGAAATAAATTGTCTAGCTTTCATCGTTTCAACGTTTTCGTTATCTTTTGACAGATACCGAAACAGCGCCTTTTCTAACAGTGTCATCTCTCTTGAAAAACGTCACAGTCAGCCATCATGGCTTTCTAATCACAAGCTTTATTTTTTACCTTAGATAATACAAGTGCTGAAGTACAGCTTAGTGCGTTGGAGCTTCATCACTTCCTAGAGGCTTGTAAGAAGGTTGGTCGGTTCATTTGTTTGTGGAATTCTCTCCTTCATATTGCAAAATTCAAAGGTAATAAAATTCTAAATGACAGCTCGTTCACGCTCTCTATGAAAAACCCGGAGTGAGGAAACTGCTATTATTATTGGTGTTTTGGTAAACATCCTCTCTGATTGGTCGAGTGGTTTTGTGTACCGCGGGTAACGTATGTGAGCGGTATACAGCAGGGATTAATGTGACAGATTAATTACACTTCAGCCCATCTATTTATTCAAGCCTTCCTCGACTCGGTAATAGTTACGCTGAACTACTGAACCAATCTTAAGCTCGCGTCGCTCCCTGTTTCGTTCGTCTGCCCTTCATGATCATGGCGACAAAAGTTAAGTTCACTCTCTCTCCGAGGCTTGCTCGGAGAGGATCGGAAACTCATGCCGAATTTGGTGAAAAGCCGAAATCGCCTCTTCTTCGTCGCGGCTCTTGGTCGCCAAACATACGACTCCTTCGAAGAGGCTCAGACTCTAGTTTTTTAAAAGACTCGCACTCCTTGGTAAGTAACATCATGGTACTGACTTTAGGAAGATTGTAATTATAAGCTTGTAAATACTGAACTCGCTAAATTTACGTTAGAAAGAACTGGAAAAATTCATTAAAGTATGGAAGCTTATAACACTTGGCATTGTTTGTACAAGAGATGTTGCAATCGTAGACTACGATGAGAATTGCTCTTGAAATTTTCGCGTTATTTCATATGTTCTTCCTTGTATTTTTGAGAGCGCCTCAGGTTGTTTCTTTCGTATACCCATGCCCAGTTCAGATTTTCCTGTGTGGAAATCAATCGGAAAGAATTAGTTTTTCAAATCTCGCTTGAGCAGTATGTTATCAGTTTGTAATCCACTCAATCTCGTACATTTTTGACATTTTCATCGCGTTTAAACAAACACTATACACTAAACATCTTTTGTCATTGCGATACGAATTGCAACGCTGTTTCCTTTTTCAAAAAATATCACAAATACATCATTGTGACGAGGTGTTTTCGTTTAGCCTCATGCTGTGCAAAGGAAGCTTTTTGTCACAAACCGAACTTTGATTAAGTAAATATCGCTTAGTCCACCCAGCCCGGAATGTCTGTGTGACAAGTTGTTGTAATAAGATTTACAAGATCTGTGATAAATCACTTTTGCGAGATTTTGGCACACTTTCAAAGGATCATTTAGTCATGTCAAGTCCAAACCAGGCAGACCTTTTTGGTAATAAAATTAACACCTAACCCCGATCTTTCCGTATCCGCCAGTCTAATTGACGGATATTTAATCGCCAGATTTTTTTTACCTTTGAGCACTCTCACGTTATTTTAAGTGACCCTGACAAACTAAAATTGGAACAGACATTTATAAATAATAAAAAAGACAGCACGAAACAGGAAGCCGCAAGGAAAACTCCTGGGTTTACTGTTGGAAAGGACTCAAACTGGCAATTAACACCCAGTATTATCCTGTCTTGTCCACAGATCAATTGTGTAAAGATTTCCCTTTTGAAAATATCGTGCTAACTGATATTTCGTCTCTCTTTCAGCTGAGAACTCAGAGGTCATTAGGAAAAGTATCCATGAAGGAAGGTACTGAACGCGATTTTCTAAGTCCATCCTTCATTTCCTTTTAGGATTACATAATGATAGCGTAATTAAAGTTAAATCAATGTTTCTCTTTCATTGAAATAAAATGTGCTTTTCGCTTAAAAGTAAAGAAATGAAGAAGAAAAGGGAATACTCCTCTCACAGGCCAAAGCCCTCCAATAAGCTTTCGCTAACATCAACTCTAAACAATTTTTATTACTCTGTCTGGGTTAGGTTTGGAAATTTCTTGAAACACCTCGCGTAATTACTCTAATTACTTCACACCGTGTTGAACTTAAAATTCACAGATAATTGTTTATAAAGCTAAGGTAAATAAGCGCAATCATTTTTTTCCTTCTGTATCGAGAAGGGTGATCTTGGAACGTAAAGGTAACGCTGAAAATATTTTGCTGATATAAGCCTGGAGGGATATTTCTCGCTCACTGCATATTTTGCTCGTTATGTTGCAGACAAAAGTCTCCTCAATGGACTGTTATACGTTCACATACACTCTGGACGCGGATTTCACAAAAACGGTAAATGAAAACAGAGATCATCAGAAATTGTGGTGTTATAATCCAGACTTCCGAAGAGCTTACATTAAAATAGATTAAATATGAATTAAACGCCCACCAAAACTTATATAGACGCACGTAACTGACCCTGAGCACAGAAGAAGCACGTAAGCGAACTCGTGTACGCTTGTGATTGGCTAGTGTAGCAGCACTTCACAACAACTTTGCCGTGATTGGGTTATGCAGGTGGAACGAGATTTATGAAGGCTCAGGAAAAAGTAATTAACAGGAAATTGACTCTTTGATTAAAAGCAATTTATTTTTGGGAGTCTAGAAAAACGTTCTGACCAATTTCGACCTACATATTGCAAATCCTAACAGTTTGTGGGAACAGAGTGGTGGATTGAACATACGTCAATGGCTCTCAGACTGTCTCTACAAAGTCCATTAACTAAGTAATCAGGGGAGAAGATAGACAACCCTATAGTTGACTTCATGTAAAGCTCGGATATGAATCTTCACCTTTTTTGTAATGCGTTACTATCATTTGCCAGAACATGACCGCATTTCCTAAGAGTCAAACCAAAAGCAGATTAATAAAAATCAATACAATTGAAAGATAATTGAGAACAAGGGAATTTACCAGAGAAATATGTATTCTCAATATGTTGATATATAAAATTCGTTAACGAGAGTCGATGAGTTAGGGCAATCAAACTGCTTACAGCGCAGGAATACCCCACCAAGTTAGCGGCCTGTCATATTATGTTTACACCTTTTTAGTTAAGTAGAAGGCCTGAGTTTTCTATACTTTTGCAATCCCAGACAGTTTATGACGTTCAGTTGGAAATTACAGTGTGTTCAATAGGATGGTGTACCCATCCCCCACAAAAGCATTTCACTATTCGAACAAATATGATTTTTTTTCTGCTGAATGTGGTTTCACATCTATGTTTCCCTTCAGTTTTTCCTAAATTCTCCTTGTGTTATTATTCAGATCTCAGTTGCGTGATAGAAGTTGATCATTATGGACAGTTTGTTCGTAAAGCCAGGACAAAAACGTGTAAAGCTTCAACTGACCCTGTATGGGACCAGGTAAGAGGAGGAAAACTTGACTTCCAATTACTCCGACTGGCCGCCTTGCATCCCCCTTTACTTACCTTACGAGAATATGATGTGACTGTCTCGGACAAATGCGATCGACTAGCATACTTAGCGGGAAGGGGTTGGGTTAGTGGTGCTCTCTATTCTTTCTCAAACGATGAAAGAAACAACAGGTTTACTCTGTGCTGCTGAAACAATGTCTTGTGTAGACTTTCAGTTTTAAAGCCTTCCAAGAGTCATCTTATGGGACTCGCCGGGCAAAAATTTAAAATCGCCGCCAGAATGGTTTGACTCCATCCTTTATCATTAGGGTTGTAAAACGCGTTCCTCGGTCAGTGCTAACACCTTTATTTGTTCTATAGGACTTCGATGTCGAGGTAGAAGGAACAAGAGAACTCAAGCTGCATGTTTATAGCAAAAGCAGACTTAATTTTGATGAACACTGTGCGCAAGGAAAAATAGAGGTGAGGTGTTGTATATGCTTCTCGCGCGCGGAAATTAGTGCAAGGCGAGCGCCATGGGCAAAAACAGGGAATAAACAATCACGCCTGTGGGGTTGTGCGTGTTCGTTTAAATAACTACTGAACTTAAACTAAAACGTGTGGCTTGCTAACAATTCTTACCTTTTTTATTGCTTAAGCTTGTAAAGGAAAATTTGAGGGATCTGAAGAAACAGACCATCACAATAACCTTAGACAAGCAGGTAAGGAATAAATAATTTATTTATCTCTGTATACAGTAATGAAGTAGGTGATGTCACCCCATCACTACGTTTCAGCTTTACTGATCAATTGCTGGTCACGTAAGTTCAGTTGTCACGCACCGTATATAGATTTTTATCAAGAATGCCCTGTGATCATTGCTGTCTTTGGCTGAAAGAAACATTCAATACTCTGGATTTTAGCTGAAATAAAATAACCAATTTAAAGCACAGCCATAGTAACGTATTGTGTTTGACTTGCAGGGTGCGGTAACGCTATCACTACAGTATTCCAAGACACCTCATGGGATTCAACGGAAGAAATCTTACAGCGAGAAAGGTGTTTTTGGAGTTGATATTGCTACAGTTTCAAAGTGAGTTAAATGTCTTCGTTTGTTTGTTGTGGATTGACAATGTTCAACTGTCGCTTGTTAAATGGTTTTATGATTTACCTTTGGTATATGTTTCTCTTACAGACGAGAAGAAAGTGATATTCCCTTAGTTGTGATTGGTTGTGTACAGGAAATTGAGAAAAGAGGTGGGTAGAGTGAAATCGCATCAATTTTTATTCCAGAATGGTTTTGCGATTGCGAGTCCTAAAGTTTGCCCAACAAATGCGTCAGCTCTATCTTTTGTTTTGTTTCGTTTCACGTTAGCAAACCTTCAATGAGTGTGCAATACAGCGAAGAACTGGATTGACTGCTAATATCTTTAAAATCCATTGTTCAAGTTACCGTTGCATCTCGTCTTGTTTCAGGAATAGAAGAAGTAGGAATTTATCGCTTATCAGGAGCAACTTCAGATGTCCGAAGGCTAAAAGACGCGTTTGACAACAGTAAGTGCATTGCATACAGGACGAGGTAAACGGTATGGCTATCGATGAGGCCGTAAGCTGAGCTTTGTACATAGATTTGACCCCAAGCTTTGGAGAGATGCTAAAGTGGCTCATTCCTTATTTTCGACCCGTTCTAATCGTTTCCATCCTCATCCATCCTTGTTTCGTCTTGCTCCATTATTTGCTCTATTTCGTTTCTTAGTTACCGAACTAATATATTGTAGCCTCCTTTAAGATGGAGTAACTTTTGCATGATACCAAAAATGAGTTAGAACAGAGAAGCAAAGTTTCTTGAAATCAGGATTTTGATCGTTTTGCTGTCTGCCATCAATGCTGGTGTCAAATCCACAATGAATCCTCCTGAAAGCTACTTTCGCCGCCGTTTCTAGTTTGTCCATAGCTGACTGATTTCCTTTTTGATTAATCTCTTTTAGACAGTCAAAGTGCTTTAGTGCAAGTTGCTGAGGCGGACATCCATGCTGTGGCTGGACTTCTGAAGATGTACCTCAGGGACCTTCCAGAGCCACTCTTTACCGACGACCTTTATATCAAGTTTGTTGAAGCAAACGGTAAACCACTTTTCAATTCCTTATTAGTACAATAAGTTTGCCCCTATAACGTACTGCATGGAAAAAAATACCACTTCCTCGGAATTTCAAATGTGGGTTCAATGGGTTATGGGGTAAGATTATTGCTGGTTACTCGTCAGCCCTGCTACACGTGTTATATTATTACGGCTCAACATACAACGAAGAAAAGCGATTTTATCAAAACAGTCACTCTGGTCAGCAGTGGCGCCTCTCCTGTCGTATACCTTCATGCAAAGGACACAAAGTAAGGTGCTGAAAGAAAGAATTCTGCTCTATCGTTTGCATCCAGGGAAACTCTTTCCTATGTCCCCCTCCTCTGTGGTTGGTGTGACGGTACGAACCACTCCAGGGCCCATTATTGATTGCTTTACTGGTTGATACCTACACACTGAAGCAAGTGGATGTGGTGTTTTGTAGATATATATGTACACATAATCTGTAAATTTTTCTTGTTGTACACAGTTAATTATTTTTCTCGATTTTTTTTTCTGACATCGAGATACTTGTTTTTGATTTTAGGAATTAAAGATCCCGAAGAAAAAAAGAAAAAAATGATGGAGTTGTTTGAATCTTTACCCAAACCAAACCGGCTCACTAGTATCTATTTACTAGATCATCTAAGAAGGTAATGTGTGGGGTTTACACACTCATAGGAAAATATAACGATAGGATAGGAAGAGACATTGGAGAAGAAATGCAAGCCGTATTTGTAGATGTGCATAATAAGATCGAGAGAGATGATTAGTCACACAGTGTATTCTAAGTCGAGCTTTGTGTTGAAACCGTTAAAAGGTCATTCGGAAGTATTGATTGGCTCAGAGCCACCCTCTGTTTGTTGTTTGCGATGCTTTTCAGTCTTCTTCATTCAACTATCCGTGCTCTTTCCTGTATTACTGTCGTACCCAACTGATATGTAGTGGTCTTTTTCAAGGTCATTTTGTGGGGTTAAAAGAAAAAAAAAACTAGCAATGTTTTGGCATAGCTCTCTTAACAGTGTATTCATTCACATGCGGATCGCGTTTGTTTTGTTACTCTAGTGAGTACTTTATGGTCAAAATATGTTGCTTATAGATTGAGTGAACATCAGGAACAGAACAAAATGGGACAAAATAACCTGGCAACCGTTTTTGGCCCGAACGTTCTTCGGCCTTCTTCGGCCGACACGGATCCAATAGATCTCGCTAAAGGAACACTCGATGTCATGAGTCAAGTCGGTATCTTTCTGTGGTTCTTAAAGTTTTGCTCTCTCCAGCTCCCGGAAGATCCACAGCTTATGCGTAGACTGGATCCGAATAAAAACGTCGAAGTTGCGCCCGCGTTAGGGCATGAGGACAGACTTATTTGATATCCCACCATGCACTTCAAAAGTTGACCTCGATCTGATGATGTACTCACAAGAGCATGTACAGTTAAAGTAAACGCGTAACAATTATATGAAGGAACGAAGAACTGGGCGCACTAGTGTGTTCGCCGTATTAGAATAGTTATCCTAGCTCCAAGGAGTTGCAGGTTTAAACAATGGACGAGAAATATTCTCTATTATTTGACTTGATTTACATTCGAAATTATAGGAGAAAACGTTGCAAATGTTTGCACAGGTTAGTTCATAGATATTTTAATCAAAGAAAAAATTTAGTTTACAGATGTTTTTATTGTTAAAGTTTTAGTTCTTTCAAAATGGTTTTATCTGTTTTATTTTCGTAATGTTGAAATTCTACTCGATATCTTTATTCGATTTTTACACTTGATTTTCGTGAAAATGAATGTTTATTAAGACCTTTTTGTTCGTCTCCGTTAGTAAAGGAAGTCATGAGACGGAATTCTTAGCTGCTAGATCATGACCAGTTCATCTTGCTTAGCTTTGTCCTTCGAACTAGTCAGAAGGCGCTCAGCGGAAGTTAGTTCTATTTCTGTAAGCTAACTTTTCATTGCGCTTCTGTGAGAGGGACCAAGCTGATAAAGACAAACTGTTCGTAATGATGAAATTTTGTTGATAATTCTTACTACTTTTTCATGAAAGGTCTTTTGAAATAGATTGTTCAGGTTTGTCAACCAACCTTTTTGACGCATATGCTAAATTTCTACTTTAAATTATGATTCAGTCAACTTTCAGGAAATGGATCAAAAGATTGTACTATTCTAAGCGGTTATTATATATCCTATATACGAGCAACAAAAAAGGTATCAACTATACTATGTCCTGAACAGATATTCGCATTTTTATATGACGTATATATTCGATCAGTAGTCTTAGGCGTAAGTAAAAAAAGTCTCAGTTCTAAATACGGAGGAGCTCTAATATCGAGTAGGATTATTTATCAAACACCAAATATATTAAGTTATTTTAATTGTAAATTAAGGCGAAAAATGTCGGTTGAAATAATTGAGCAAGATAAATTTATTAAGCAAGTATTTTTGTCGACAGAATTTCAAAAGATTTCCTATACACTCTTAATGTTTTAGGTGAAATCTAACCTATTATAGCAATACTTTTACTGAGTTTCAAAAGCCATGCGGAATTGTCTGGTCTGTGATTGGTTAAAGAAACTTTGTCCACATCTCAAATGAGATGATACAACAATTAACCAATCGTAGCATGGTCACTCGCGTGATATTGGCGTGCTCCTAATTGGCTGAAATTTAGCAGGTTTGCTCTGGTTGATGAACTGCAGGACGTTTCAAATTCGATCATGGCAGAAACAGAGGAATAGTAAATGGAAAGGCTTATGTGACGTTATTTTGACGTTAATGTTAAAGGAAAATGACGTCAATTTGATGTCATTGACATGAAAGAAGAAAGTTGTTTACAGTAGCATGGAAATTACAAATTCTAAACTGACTGTAATCTTAAAGAAATGGAATGGTACAGTGTGTTGGAAGTTAAAGCTGTTGTAAACAATTTTGATATAAAAAAAAAAAACGTTTGTTTCAGTTGTAAACATTTTGAATAAATAATTTCCTCTTGTAGAGAGTATGATTTTCCTCGACACAAACGGCTGAGTACAATGAAAGTTTTTTTGAGCAGGTGTATCCACAGAGCCACGAACATATCTTTTTCTAAAATCCTTGCGGTTGTTTCCTGGTCTCATTTCTTCGCCAGACGAAAATTTCCTTTTCGTGAAGCTGCTACTCACATATGAAGTCGTCCTACTCCATAAGTCAATTTCCAGTTCTATATGATACAAAAGTAGACTTACTGGAAACCTACCACCCTCAGATAGAGCATTAACATTTAATGCAAACAAGATAAATGGAAAAATAGAGTTCTTTCGATATTTGGTAAGATTCCTCAATTCGTTGGGTTCCACGCCCCCTCCTTTCCACTAATCTTCTTGATTTAAAAAATACATTGCAGGCGGAAACTATTGGGCTGACGTGGTGGGGGGAGGGAGTTAGAGGAAGAGAACTGAAGGAAAAATGGTCTGTAGAATGAGACGTTTCATCCATCGTTTCTGTTATCAGACTATTTGTTAGGCCCGTGTTATATAAGGAGGTCCCTCCGCATTATTTCGGCCCCATTCCTCGAGCCTCCTTCCCTTACGCGAATTCTCTCTTCAGTCATTGATAATCCTGTTTGGCCATGACGTACGCGGACAGATGGAGATCTAAAAAATATTTACGTTTGTAGTAAGCTTCGTGTTTGATGTACTTTGCTTGGTCGAGTTAACATCATAAATCAGCGGATTATTCTCTATTTTCCCCATTTTGACCGAGAAAAGCACTGGACTTTGATAAGGCAAAGTGTTTTATTATTCATAACTCGCCTGCACGCACCTTTAGACATGAATATTCAATTATTTCACTTCACGTGTACCTTCGCACGAGTAAGAACTAATGGTAAATCCAAACTTTGTTTTTGGACAGGAAGAAATCAACCGCCGACAACACGCTTGGGTCCAAACTCGTCCTTGGTACCTAAGCCGTACGTGTTCTTCGCCTTGGACAAACTCAAAGCCTAAGAGAAATGTGAAAACAGTCAAATAGAAGGGCAAGTCCGTCGAACACCGAAAAGTGATCTTGTTGGAAGTTGAACTTCGTGTTGAGAGGTAACTTGTAATTACCCAAACATTTGCTGAAATGCTATTTTAGGTAATCATTAGATATCAATTGTCTCTGCTTATTTGTTTTCTGGTGCGCAAAAGATGATTTCAAACTTAGAATCCAGAATTTATCGAATTCAACGGCGTTAATTATATGCACAAAGCTGCTTGCTAAGGTACAATTTATACGAACTTCTGAAATTACTTCTTCGAGAATGAGGCCTTAGTCACTCCTCTACATAATTAAACTTAACGCCATTGTACTTCCTTGTCTCTTAAAACTGAGGTTTGGCATGTTAGTCGTCAAAGTTGGTAAATGCCGTCTTTTATGATTTTGTACGATTGTTAAGGGTAATGACAGAGTTGATGATAGTGATTGACTGACCGACTGACTGATTGATTGACTAATGAACTGATTTACTAACTGACTGACCGACTGATTAACTGATTCATCGGCGGACCGACTGACTGCCCAGCTGACTGACTGATTCACTGATTCACTGACTAACTGACTGATTCACTGACTGACCGATTCCCTGACTGACTGTCTGACTGCCTGATTGCCTGACTAACTGACTGATTGACTGCTTGCCTGCCTGCCTGTCTGACTGACTAACTGATTAACTGACTACCTGACTGACTGACTGACTTTCTAACTGCCTAACTGACTGACTGCCTACCGGCCTGCCTGTCTGACTGACTAACTGATTAACTGACTACCTGACTGACTGACTGACTTTCTAACTGCCTAATTGACTGACTGCCTACCTGCCTGCTTGTCTGACTGACTAACTGACTAACTGACTGATTGAATGACTGCCTGCCTGCCTGCCTGCCTGCCTGCCTGCCTGCCTGCCTGCCTGCCTGCCTGCCTGACTGACTGACTGATTGACTGACTGATCGACTGACTTGTGTTAAAGCTTGGTGCTTGTTTCAAGTTAGCATCGTTACTCCAAAGCTCTTGCCATTAGGTTGCTCAATTATCATTTGAAGAGTTAGGTGACTCTGATCTCGTTACAGAGATGTTTGCAAATGTTTGCACAAAGATGTCTTGACATGCAGATTGATAGTAAATAATATTACAAACCTGGAGTCTTAATTTGACTTATGCATTACAAGCACAAAGAAGCTAAAATTTGAGTGCCAAGAGCCTGTAATATTGTTGTGGCAACTTATAAGGTCAAAACAGGTTCAAGAATAATTAGGCATTTTTTCGAGAACCGTCTCAAGGAAATTGACTGAGACCTCTGGGGATATCAGTAAATCAAAGAATTGGTGTTTAGGGAAAAAAAAAAAAGCTTTTTTGACCAACCCTGATCCCTCTTAATTCCAGTTGGAAATTATACATTTACCTGTAAAGAGTTTTAACTGGATTAATGTAAGTCCTTGTATTTCCAACATATTCAATTGTCCTTCCTCTTTCAATAGACAGGCTTTGGCCACAGGCAAGAATGAACGAAGGAAAAAAATCATACAGTAATAGAAGATAAAGGTGAAAAGAACCACAAGGGAGAGGATAAAAGAAAACCTTTTTTTTGGCGAGGTGAGTTACTTGCACCTATAAATATCTAATTTTACTATTATCTTACTACAACGGGTAATAGAACATGCAGATCGCTATCTGAGCCGTGAAGTCTTGGGAACGATGTAACTTTAAGATCTGCCACTTAAACTGAAAAACGCCAAAATATCTGTAATAAAAGAAAAACAAGAATGCGACGGAGACCTGGTTTATTAGCTCTTTCATCACCATGGCAGTTTGCCTTAGTGATGAAAAATGTTTTTCGTCAAAGCAAAAGTAATATATTAGTTTTCCAATTTAGACTGTATGACGCTCAACGTTAAGAAAGTGTCTAACTTGAGAATACGGAGAATTACTGTCAGAAAAGCAAAATATTTTCCCGGCTATTTTTGTTGCATTATACGCCAGTTTCCACCATGTCAATATTTTTTTAATTAGGAATTTTTGTTACGATTTTTTATCTCGTGGGTTGGGCTCTCAATATAACAAAGCTTGTCATTTTTTGTGTCATCTTTGATTCGTAGAAATTCATGCAAATATATTTTTTGAGTCGCACATGTCCAAATTCACACGGATTGACATAAAAATCCTTTTCAAATTATCGTGTTGATTTGCTTTAAGTGAAGAGGCAAAACAAAGCAGCCTATTTTAAAGATATAATGCTTTTCTTGTTTTTTGCGGGCGCCTGTTCCCAGTAACAACTTTTAACGTTCAAACAGGTTTTCATGCAATTTTTGATAAAAATATTTAAGGCTATAGCTTCATAGATGTTTTAAAATAAAGGAACTCTCTAAAAATTCTGCACTAGGCTCCTGACACTACATAATTTGCATCTTGGTTGTTTTTGCACGAGGAGTCGACTGAACACGAATCCTAATATCACTTTATAACCCATGAGGCTACAGTGACAAGGAACATTATTATCTGAGTGCTTCCTTTTTTTTCAACCTCAATGCGCAGAAAACAGCAAATATACGAACGAACAACACCTAGTTGCTGCCTACTATTATGATAATTAGGCGTCGGAATTCTTGAAAGGATGGTGCATTTCTTTTTGTGAAATGCAAAGAAATTTCCAAAGCTTTCTAGAAAAAACATTTAATTCAGCTGGGCTTACAGCAATCTGCATGTGAAGGTTCCCTTTTATCGGCTAGTAGAAAGGCTAGTCAATGTTGCATGAAATGGATAGCAATTTTATATTTTATTGTTGGCAAGATGTGGGAGAATTTGCCAGCTATTGTTAAATCTCGCAGGTGATAACTAGTTTGCTAAAGTTGAAGCTTGCACAAAATGGTTTATCTTTTATGAATTGATTAAATATAAAGCTTGTTGTGGTAAATGTATTTGTTAATTTGTGTTTTCCGTGCTCTTGCAGACATTTGATGACAGACAGATGACCGACAATTGAACTCAAAGTCAAGCACAAGCACAAAACGAAAACACAAGAGGCTTGACAAAGAGCTATCAAGTCGAAAGAAAAGTTTAAAGAAGAGGTAGAAGATAAATTTTTTTAGGGATTGATTTTCGGTCAAAATGTTTTTAAACCTTTTTTTTGAGCAATTTATTTTCGATGTCCATAAACAAACATGATTAGAACAACCAATTCTAATTCAAATTTTCTCAGTCACCTGTACATTTTATTTGATGGAAAACGTTTCCGTTAGTAAGGTCCGTTTAAAATTTTCAATTTTCCCGCCAAAAAACTCAGAAAAATACAGGCGCCCGGAATGCGCATGCGCCGTTTTTTTTTTTTTTTTTTTTATTCCCGGAGAAAACAAGTAGTTCTACTTTTATTGCTACAATTTATATTTCTACATTGTTAATAAATGTAAGTCAACAAACTCAAGAATGTTGTCCACTGTTTGATTGTGATCTTTATTTCTTTCTTGAAATATTTCACTCAATAAATAATAACACAAGTATCTTCTCTTCTATGATTTCTCAATTAGTTAAGTGACTTTTCATGAAATAATATAAAAGGTGTCAAGAAAAATTCGTTCAAACATATACTAAGACTTTTGGCGGGAAAATTTGGATCAGTTTGCACAGAGTTTCCCCTGACAACATTTTCGACAAACATTCAAAATGGCTTCCGTGAAATTTTCCGCCAAAAGATGTGTGAACATCACCTTGTGCAAAAATCGTTTTCGAAAAAATTGTTAAGCAATCTTTCGTTTTAACTTCTAGTAAAAATTTGACAAATTCTAGTTATTTCTGAGCAAGACTTTTCTTTCGGTGATGAAAATTTTGGTTTCTGAATTTTTTTTTTTTTTTTTTAGCACAAGATGATGAACAAACATTTGTACTCTAAAGATAAGCAACATGGCAATCTATTTAACACTTACAAAATACTTCAAGCTTGTTACGTCGTTAGGATAATTTAAGACCTTTTTCAGCCATCAAATAGTTTACTTGTTGTACAGGACACATTTGACGCAAAACTGAACAATATTTGAAACAAAATTTCGTTACTAAACCAAATTAGCTACAAATTATTCGTTTCTTGTCGACTTAATTTGCTTCGCCTTTTCATTTTGGTTGTTAGAGTACTAACAATTGGTTAGGTCACGTGTATTTCCAAAATTACAATGAAAACGTTTTTGTCGAGTTGATTGACAAGCATTAAAGAATCTTCAAAATATTCTTTTTATGGCCAAGTAAGTCTTCTCTTCCTTTGGTCGCAAAGGCTCAGATAATTGCTTGGCTCCAAGTACAGTCGCGAGTCATTGTGTTAAGATTGAGGTTTTGAAGTTGGCTTTTATTTTTCATCGATGAATTCAGCAGTTCAGAATTTTAGTCGACAAAATTTCCTATGGTGCCTTGTTACATCAATTGTTGGCTGAAGAAAGTCTTTCTACATAGCAAATACATAAAAACCCAGTGGCTGGTTCAGAGGGTATCTTTAAAATTTGACGCATTTATCGTACTAAAAAGTAACTTCTCAACTGGCTTTACAGAACAAACTCGATTCTGAAATCCGCAAACAACGTCTTTCGATAGTTTTGATTGAAGCAAATGTACAAAGAACATAAGGCACTTTCTTGTAAAAATTAATTGGAAATTCTCCTTTTTTTTGGGCGAACATTAAAAAATTTCATTCAATCAGAAAAAAAAATTCGTAAGCACTGTGAAAACTGTTAATCAGTCGAAACAGGCAATCAGATTCTCTTAACTTTTAAGTTCGGTGTCAATACAAAGTCAAACAGAATTTGTGGCGAAACTTCTTTAACCTAAAATATTTTTGAGAACTGAATTTAACGTGTTCTCATTTCATCCTTCCCATTCGAGAGCTTGAAAGAAACCTGTCTATTTCTTTTTAAAAAACTTTGAAAAATAGCAATTGAATTGTGGAGGGACGTCAAGGTTTCCTTGAACGTGAAAAAAATACTTCCTGATTTTGTGACTTGATGTTTCGTTCGTTGTTCGAGTCGACAGAAATCTATTGAAAAAATACCCATGATTGCTTTGAGTAGGTTCATAATAAAGGAATTTAATGCAAAACAAATTTTGTAGTCTGTTGTACTTATCTACATCGTAATTTCTCTGAATCCTCTGAACCAGACATTAAGGTTTTAATGCATCAAACTTGCAAAATAACAAGAAAACGTAGGCAAAGTGTTTTCCGTAATGATTTTCCGAAGCGATCAAACATATTTTTTTTCCATGATTAGATTTAAGCGCTGAAGTTACGCAGAACAGTTGCTGTATAAAGCATGGTCCGTGCAAACGAGTTACGGGTCAATAAATGCGCGATGCCAATGTATGGAAGAATCAGCGGCGTTTGTCAGTTGTGATTAGTTAGTGTGGGTCGTTCTGTTTTTTTTTTTTTTTTTTGCAGAGTATATTTTGAGAATAAGTTCGTCTATAGGCGGTTGATTTTGTTGACATTTGCCAACAATTATCTCGTCTCAGTTTGCAAAGTAAGTCACTCAAAAAAGCCAAATTGTAGGACAAATGTTAATAATAGTCACAGTCAGCAAGTCGATTATGTTCAGCAATGTGATTGTTGCGTTCAGCCGGTCTCATATCGAGGTCCCTGCCGACCTCTCCGATGAAAGAGGCTTGGCAGTCAGACCACTCGATCTCTTCGTCATTGTAAAATCATCACGCTTAAAGTTATTTTGTGTAGGACGAATTGCATGGTTAGTTGCAAGCAAGTTACTTTCGTCTCGCGAGTCTTATCGTTTTTAACCCAATATTAAATGTGATTGGATATATCTGTCTCTATGCCTCGGTTTTTGTAAGCCTTTTCTATGCCTTTTTCTTTTTAAAGAAAAGTGTCATCCTCTTCGTCTTCTTCGATAAACTGAATGTTAGCGGTATGCATTTTAAGGAAGGGTAACGAATTTAGGCTGCTTAACTACAGCGTTATCATTTCAAAGCAAGCTGTGGGTAGCTGAAACAAGCTATTTCTTTCCGCCAATAAACTTTTTTTCGAATGTGCTTTTTTGGTTGCCATTGTTCTCTTGCCCATTGCAAAAAAGGTTAATAAGGATTAATGTATGAATTTTTTAAGGTGGCACTGACCATTGTATTGAAAAAACAATGAGACGAACTGTCTGGTTAGAAACGTACATCTTCAGGATATAATCTTCTCGAAAGCTGGAACAATTAAACTCTCTTTTAAGGCAAAACGGTATTTTGAACAGAGATGAAAATCTTTGAATTATTTTGATAATCTCTTCTTGCAATATTTTTTGCTCTTCTATGCCACCTTAAAAAATCCACCCGTACTGGTGACTGCCAACCGTCAAATTTTACTTTTTGTGGAATCACTACTCGAGTCCGCTATCCTATCACAGTTCGTCGTTACATTTCTTTTAGCCGATATGAAAGCTCTGTTCTTAAAAAATTTAGGTATTTGGCAGCCACCAATTCTGTAACAAAAGTGTTATACTATCTTCAAAGTTCTTATCTTTGCAGAGCATCTTTCAGATTCATTGATTCCAGTTTGTCCTTTCCCTGTATTCCATGTTCCTCTGTCTATCTGTATTTAGAAATTGGCAAACAAATACTCAGTGAGTTTCTATGAAATAAAGCACAGACGACTAGGTGTAGTATAATGAGTAAGATAATCTCCTAATGTAACAGGACTTTAAACGCGCCACGAGTTTCCTCTCAAACGTATTTGCGAAAAGTTTCTCCACAGTTCCTCTGCGCGTTTAGAGGAGCAGTTACCACATTTCACGAACGTGACCGCGTTTACGTGAATTTCACATGTGTTACCGTTGTTTAAATTTATGAAAAATTAACGAGCTGTGAGTGGGTTCCATCAATATACAACTCGGTAGTAGTTGTATCTCAAGACTAGCTTTAGTTTTCTTGTAGTTAGGAACAAATTACAGATGTATGAAACATCAGTGAAGCGAAGCGAACCGAAAGCGCACGTGTTCAAAAACTTAGGCCTCCTTTAGAAAGGGTACTAAGATTAAAGTTGCCATTTTCCAAGAGTAATGCTCACCTTAAGACATCTTTCAAGCTTCAGTCCACATGATTCATGCACGTTCCTTGTGTAAACTGTGCTCACAGAAACACAACCTAACCCGTCCGCAACCTGTATGGTTTGACAAAACTAACAAAAGTGGTCATGAATATGGAATGAAGAACAAACCAATCACTGATGACAACGTCTCAAACATACTACGAGTTTTATTAGCACGCTTTATGGGAATGTACGAGAAGCCCCCTGGAGAAATAAAGCTATTTCACGTGTTAATCAGTGAATAACAAAAGTATTTGCGAACGTTTGCATAATAATAATTATAATAAAACAAATATTTCTTCAGGATAGCCCTACAGTGCAAGAGTACTGTTATCAAAGGGGTCCTGTTTAAAAACGAAAAATATAAGAATAAAATATTTAATTTTAGGTTAAAAAGGACTTTGTTACTTTTGCTAATATAACAAGCGCGTACCTAAAGAATGATTTCCTATGGTCCTGTGTTACATCAATTGTTGGCTGAAGAAGGTCTTTCTACATAACAAATACATAAAAACTCAGTGGCTGGTTCAGAAGATATTTTTAAAGTTTGACGGATTTTATCGTACATTTTAAAAAAAAGGAACTGCCGAGACCCGGGATAATTCAGAGCTCAATGAAGCTCTCCGGCATTGAACCAGGGACCTTCAGATCTTCAGTCGGACGCTCTCCCAACTGAGCTATCTCGGCTAATGGTGCTTTTTTTCAGATTGTTTATGCGGAATACTCCCAGACGAAACATAGTTCACCTTGGACGACTGGAGTCAAGGGAAAAGATTAACATACTATCAATGAAATGAAAATATACTATCATGAGAAGATATCGAGCATGTATCATGTGCGTTTAAAAGAAAAAGGGGGAGAAGGACAAATCAGAAGTTCCTGATTCGAATCTTAGCTGGGTTTATGCAGTCAGTTGTTCTATTCACTGAGTTGCGGAGAAATCGTCAAGTGGAGAGCTTTCTAGCTAAGTTAAACTAAAGCAAAAAAAAAAGGGATATGCCGAAACCCGAGATTATTCAGAGCTCAATTAAGCTCTCCGGCATTGTACTAGGGACCTTCAGATCTTCAGTCTGACGCTCTCCCAACTGAGCTATCTCGGCAAGTGATGAACAAGAAATTTAATTCTTACAATTAAATATTCATATACTTAGACGAAACATCGAATTTAAAAAGTTCATTTTTGATAAGTCAGCATTTTACCCCTTGCAGATGCATTTTCTCAATTTCAGTTTTAAAGGGAAAAGTTTAACTTACTAACGATGTTATAATACTGACTTTATTAAAGGAAGAAAAAGGAGCAAAATAACAAGTTCCTGCCTGAGGATTCCAACCTGTGCTAGTTTGATCAGGTGTTCTATGTACTGAGTTACAGGGAACTCGTCAATATCTTTATTGAAAAATATACGATACCTAAAAAGATATCAAGCATTAACTGTGAGCGTTGGAATAAAAGGGGTAAGGTGACGAGTTCCTGTCTGAGGATTCCAGTATGTGCTGTTTTGATCAGGTGTTCTATGTCCTGAGTTGTAGGGAACTCGTCGATAAGATGAGCCCGTCTTGCCAAGTTCGTAAGTGATAAGTGTCCTTCTCAGCAGTAGGGGGATCTTCCTTGACAGCACTATCTCATTACGAAGGATACCTTCCCTCTTTTAAGTTCCAAATTTTTATTGAAGCATGGAATCTAACCTAAAGGTTCCCTAGGCTCTGTCTGTGTATAATACTGATAGAGGTTCAAAACATCACTGAAAACTATTTTTTGTAAGTATTTTTGCGGGAGTAAAGTAATTAAGTCAAAATGCTTAACTGGTTTACCCATAGCGTTTGTGGACATTTCCTTAACTTGCAAGTCATTATGAATTGACAATCACACAGGAAAGAAACTCTTTGAAAAGTCAAACGCCATCAGGAACAAACTAGCTCGAAAATAAAACAAAAGCACAAAAGAAATCATTTTAAAAAGGAAATGCCGAGACCCGGAATTATTCAGAGCACCGTTACGCTCTTCAATATTGAACCAGGGACCTTCAGATCTTCAGTCTGACGCTCTCCCAACTGAGCTATCTCGGCAAGTGATAAGTAATATGATTCTTAGAATCGCATTCATATACACCTAGACGAAACATTGAATTTAAAAAGTTCATTTTTGATGTCAGAATTTTATCCCTTTAAGATGCATTTCCTCAATTTCAGTTTAAAAGGAAAAGTTTAACTTACTAACAACAGGAAAATCTAGCGCGAAAATAAAACAAAAGCACACATGAAATCAATTTAGAAAAGGAAATGCCGAGACCCGGGATTATTCAGAGCTCAATTTAGCTTTTTGGCATTGAACCAGGGACCTTCAGATCTTCAGTCTGACGCTCTCCCAACTGAGTTATCTCGGCAAGTGATGGGATGATGTGTTACGTTATAGGTGACAATTAGTTCTGATTACAGCCACACGAAGCATGGAATTTGAAAAGTTCATCTTTGATGAGTCAGCATTTTATCCCTTTCCGACTCTCTTCCTCAATTTCAGTTTTAACGGAAAAGTTCAACGTACTAACAATGTAATAGAACTGGTTATATTGAAAAATATTCTATCATGAAAAGATATCACGCTTTCACTGAGAGCATTGGAGGAAAGTGAGAAAAAAATATCAAGTTCCTGCTTAATTGTTCAAACGTCGGCAGGTTTTTGCAGTCAGGTGCTCTATGCACTGAGCTTCGAGGTATCTCGTTTTGAAAGTGAGCCAACTTTCTGAGTTAAACTGAAGAAAAAGCATGAATAAAATTTAGAAAAATGAAATGCCGAGACCCGGGAATTTGGAAAGTTCATCTTTGACGAATCAGCATTTTACCCTTTCAGAGGCATCTCCTCAAGTTCAGTTTTAAGGGAGAAGTTTAATTTACTATCAATAAAACGAATATTTATACAGGATGGCCTTAAAGAGCAAGAGTACTGTTATCAAAGGGATCCTGTTAAAAAACGAAAAATGTAAGGATAAAAATCAAAAATAAGATAACAATGACTTCATTACTTATGCTAATATATATCTAGCGCGAACCTAAAGCAAAAACACAAAGGAATTTTTTTTCAGAGCTCAATTAAGCTCTCCGGCATTTAACCAGGGACCTCTGACGCTCTCCCAACTGAGCTATCTCGGCTGATTTTGAGATAGAAAGGTTATTTTTTTTTAATATTGTTTATGCGGAATACTCCCAGACAAAACATCGTTCACCTTGGACGACTGGAGTCAATATTTCATCCCTTTCTGATACATTTCCTCTCTCATAATTCTACGGGAAAAGATTACATACTATCAATGAAATGAAAATATACTATCATGACAAGATATCGAGCATGTATCATGTGCGTTTAAAAAAAAGGGGGGGGAAGGATAAATCAGAAGTTCCTAATTCGAATCTTAGCTGGGTTTATACAGTCAGTTGTTCTATCCACTAAGTTGCGGAGCAATCGTCAAGTGGAGAGCTTTCTAGCTAAGTTAAACTAAAGCAAAAACACGGATGAAATCATTTTGAAAAAGGATATGCCGAGACCCGGGATTATTCAGAGCTCAATTAAGCTCTCCGGCATTGAACCAGGGACCTTCAGATCTTCAGTCTGACACTCTCCCAACTGAGCTATCTCGGCAAGAGATGAACAAAACTTTTGTTATATACCTAATACCTATTAATGTATACCTATTTTTTAATGTGTAAGGAATTGACTATATATCAGGGTTGTATATGGTATATCAGTTGCGAATATATGTATGTATGCATGCCTCGGGCTATATATGCCTCGGGTTGGTTCTCGGCAGGCTTCCCCAAATAAACTTATTTGGTGCACACTACTGTGTTATTTGTTGTGTAGTGGAGACAAATAATTCATTTTTGATAAGTCAGCATTTTACCCCTTTCAGATGCATTGCCTCAATTTCAGTTTTAAAGGGAAAAGTTTAACTTACTAACGATATAATATATAATACTGACTTTATTAAAGGAAGACAAAGGGGAAAAAATAACAAGTTCCTGCCTGAGGATTCCAACCTGTGCTGGTTTGATCAGGTGTTCTATGTACTGAGTTGCAGGGAACTCGTCAAAACCTTTATTGAAAAATATACGATACCTGAAAAGATATCAAGCATTAACTGTGAGCGTTGGAAGAAAAGGCGTAAGGTGATGAGTTCCAGTCTAAGGATTCCAGTATGTGCTGTTTTGATTAGGTGTTCTATGTCCTGAGTTACAGGGAACTCGTCGATAAGATGAGCCACCTTGCCAAGTTCGTAAGTGATAAGTGTCCTGCTCAGCAGTAGGGGGATCTTCCTTGACGGTACTATCTCATCACGAAGAACACCTTCCCTCGTTTAAGTTCCAAATTTTTATTGAAGCATGAAATCTAACCTAAAGGTTCCCTAGGCTCTGTGTGTAATACTGATAGAGGTTCAAAACATCACTGAAAACTATTTTTTTGTAAGTATTTTTGCGGGAGTAAAATAATCAAGTTAAAATGCTTAACTGTTTTACCCATAGCGTTTGTGAACATTTCTTTCTGAAAAGTCAAACGCCATCAGGAAAAACTTAGCACGAAAATAAAACAAAAGCACAAAAGAAATCATTTTAAAAAAGGAAATGCCGAGACCCGGGATTATTCAGAGCACCGTTACGCTCTTCAGTATTGAACCAGGGACCTTCAGATCTTCAGTCTGACGCTCTCCCAACTGAGCTATCTCGGCATGTGATTCTTAGAATCAATTTAACATACACCTACACGAAACATCGAATTTAAAAAATTTAATTTTTGATAAGTCAGAATTTTACCCCTTTTAGATCCATTTCCTCAATTTCAGTTGAAAGGGAAAAGTTTAACTTACTAACAACAGGAAAATCTAGCACGAAAATAAAACAAACGCACAAATGAACTCATTTTAAAAAAGGAAATGCCGAGACCCGGGATTATTCAAAGCTCAATTAAACTTTCCGGCATTGAACCAGGGACCTTCAGATCTTCAGTCTGACGCTCTCCCAACTGAGCTATCACGGCAAGTTATGGAGTGATGTGTTACGTTATAGGTGGCAATTAGTTATGATTACAGCCACACGAAGCATGGAATTTGAAAAGTTCATCTTTGATGAGTCAGCAGTTTATCCCTTTCCGACTCTCTTCCTCAATTTCAGTTTTAACGGAAAAGTTCAACGAACTAACAATGTAACAGAACTGGTTATATCGAAAAATATCATGAAAAGATATCACGCTTTTATTGGAAGAATCAGAAGAAAAGGAGAAAAAATATCTAGTTCCTGCTTAATTGTTCAAACGTCAGCTGGTTTTTGCAGTCAGGTGTTCTATGCACTGAGCATCGAGGTATCTCGTTTAGAAAGTGAGCCGACTTGCTAAGTTAAACTAAAAAAAAAAGCATGAATAAAATTAAGAAAATGAAATGCCGAGACCCGGGATTATTCAGGGCTCACGGGAACCCTCCGGATTTGAACCAGGGACCTTCAGATCTTCAGTCTGACGCTCTCCCAACTGAGCTATCTCGGCAAGTGACGAGTAACACATGTGATTCTTAGAATCAATTTCATATACACCTAGACGAATAGTTTAACGTGCTGCTGGGAACCTTGCTTGAGTATTTCATCACATCTCGATGATATCCTCCCTCTTTTCAGTTCTTAGAAACACACCTAAGCTAGACAGATCCTTGTTGTGATATGAAATGACTTAAGTTGAAGATAACGATATTATTAACATGGGAGACGAAATGCGGGGATTTCATTTGCGAGCCAGATCAAATTCTACGTTTACATATAACTACATCCCTTCGTAAGACTAAGATCATCTTTTACTGCATAGAAATGAGCTCATAGGACGATTTCTTTATAGCTTTCTGACTGATTCTATTTGGTTATGTTATCTTCCACGATTGTATCTCGTTCACTCTTTCACATGGAAGTAATGACACACAACTTCTGTTTTTATTCATTATTTCTTGTGACTGGGGGAGTGCCTTTTACAAAATACCCCTATTTTTCTCCATCCAACGTTATATATCAATCATCACCAACTGATAATTAATCGCTAAAGAATATTTTGTACATCACCCTTCACCCCTCATATCTCACTTAATAACATAATTTAATTAATACAAACGACTAGTCAGAGCATAATAAAATAACGCCAGGAGCCAGTAATAACTTAAAGTAAACACAAGTACACAAGTGAGAATTAACGCTGATGAACAAGACAAGATTGGCTTTGGTTTTTATCAGATTAGTTGAGAGGATGGCGCAAAATTTCTAAACAAAAAACACAAGGTGGAGCAAGGTAAAACCAATGCGATCCTGTATGGCTCACGCCGACACTGAACTGGAAGTTACTTTAAAAACTCAGGTGAAAGAAAATTGAGTATATTCAGCAGGTGTAGGGTTGTATAGTGACTTCTGGCTTAATTCTCCTTATAATTACTCAGGTGGTACATGGTACATAGTACATGCAGCTAGAACAAACACTTTTGAAACAAATTAGCAGGTGGAAGGCTCTATGTTGACTTCTGACCAAATCTTCCTCACAATTACTCAGATAGTACATGGTACATACAGCTAGGACAAAGAATTTTGAATTAATCTCGAGAAGTTTAAGGGTTATTTTGTTCAGCCTGAACAGTTGTCACGTAGTCAAAATTACAATTCTGAATCTTCCTGGTAATATTGTATTTCTCCAAATACAATCTCCAAAGTAGTAGTTGAATTTCAACCTTAGAAATGGTAGGAAGAAGGGTTGTATCAGTTAAGGTTACATCCAGGTGGTTTGATCTCATACCAGGTCTGACAAGAAAGTATTGTCTAATCACAATAACTTTACATTGTAAAGTGCAAAGTGTAGATAAACACTGAAAAGTAAATCTTAAAATCTGAGATGTCTACATTTCACTTTCATCTCTTTCTGTCAAGCCACAGCTTAGATTCAGTCTCGCTAATTCTCTCTTTCACCCATCTCCACCTGGGAGATCAAGTGCTGCACCTATGACAGTATGTCAAAAGTAACCTGTAGACAAGCCTTCATTTCCTTAACTCCCCAACAAATGGAGAGAGAAAGAGCCTTGAACGAGGTTTCCCTGTTCCCCTGGTATTAACCAATTTATTCTTAAGATCTCTGTAGTAATTCTCCTTACTATCTTCCTTACGATTCTTATGATGTTACCTCCGAGAATTTGGTATTGGATCAACCAGTGATCCCCTAATAGATATTTTTCTTAGTATTGTGTTGATATCATAAGGAGAAATTCGACCTTGGTCACTCATGAGAGGTAAAGAGTGATGGGTTAATATGAGTACTGATATATGCAATCAGCAACATTATGTTCTACTGGGTCATCAAGGGTGCGAGAAGTTAGCACATAAGTTGGAATCTCAGGTGAAATCCTTTCAGGAATTCCATATTTAAAGTCTAAGTGTCCTGAGCCGCAGATTCCAAGAATCCTTGTGTGTCCCTCTGACTTCTGAACAATATCCATGATCGTATATGCAAATGAACTATCTCTTAGAACCTGTGCGGGAAAAATGCGACGATACTTGTCGACGACTTGGTCAAGGTTTCCACTGATCAATCCTTGAAAATACCTGTAATGATCCTCAGAACCATCGACATAAAATTCTCTGGGCGGGCCCCCAGTTTGTTCAATTTTTTCCAAAGCGCGTGTCTTTCCCTCCTCAACAATCATTCTACAAAATGGCTTTGGCACAAATCCAGCCACAAGCTTAGCACCAAGTGATTTGGAAACTTCCAAAATGTATCCATAATGCTCCATGGAAAATCCTTCGGTCCCATTATATTCACTTCTTAATTCTTCTAAAGAAATTTCATTGGCTTGATAAGCATCCAGTAAAGGTTGTTGCTGTAGGTTGAACATTTCTAAGACAACAGTGACAGGGAATGCGCCATGTGACTGTTCTATGCTCTGCGACACCATTCTTTCAAGGACACACAGTTGAGCTTTCAGGATTGATGGCTGATGATGCTGTTCACCAAATAGAACTGCAACAAGATAAAGAAGATTGAGAGAGATTGCACAGTAAACACACTCTTTCTCCATACGTAACAATGGGTTTATCAAGGCAGTAAGTAAGTGTGGACGAAATACTACCGTAACGATAAAAAATAACGAGAAAACTTTAAGTTCGCAAGATATTAGGTAACAGTCCAATCACAAAGAAAACTTCGAATCTGTGGGATACTGACGCAAACATCAAATCACAGAAAAAACTACAGGTGCGCGAGATACTGACGTAACAGTCAAATTACAGAAAAAAAACTACAAGTGCGCGAGATACTAAAATACCAATCAAATGACAAAAAAAAACTACCAGTGCGCGAGATACTAACGTAAAAAATCAAATTACAGAAAAAGACTACAAGTGCGCGAGATACTGACGTAACAATCAAATTACAGAAAAAGACTACAAGTGCGCGAGATACTAACGTAACAATCAAATTACAGAAAGGACTACAAGTGCGCGAGATACTGACGTAACAATCAAATTACAGAAAAAGACTACAAGTGCGCGAGATACTAACGTAACAATCAAATTACAGAAAGGACTACAAGTGCGCGAGATACTGACGTAACAATCAAATTACGGAAAAAGACTACAAGTGCTTGAGATACTAACGTAACAATCAAATTACAGAAAAAGACTACAAGTGCGCGAGATACTAACGTAACAATCAAATTACAGAAAAAGACTACAAGTGCGCAAGATACTAACGTAACAATCAAATTACGGAAAAAGACTACAAGTGCGCGAGATACTGACGTAACAATCTAATTACAGAAAAAGACTACAAGTGCGCAAGATACTGACGTAACAATCAAATTACAGAAAGAACTACAAGTGCACGAGATTGAAGAAATGTAAAATGGTTTCCGTGTTTACATAGCCTGATGTAAACACGCGGGAGGTTGGGAGAACACGAGATAAGCGTAGGAAACCACGACGCGAAGAGGAGTGGTTTCCAGCTTATCAATCCAGCGTAACAATCAAATTACAGAAAAGGACTACAAGTGCGCCAGATACTAACGTAACAATCAAATGACGGAAAAAACTACAAGTGCGCTAGATACTAACGTAACAATCAAATGACAGAAAAAACTACAGGTGCGCGAGATACTAACGTAACAATCAAATTGCAGAAAGAACTACAAGTGCGCGAGATACTAACGTAACAATCAAATTACAGAAAGAACTACAAGTGCGCGAGATACTAACGTACCATCAAATTACAGAAAAAGACTACAAGTGCGCGAGATACTAACGTAACAATCAAATTACAGAAAGAGACTACAAGTGCGCGAGATACTAACGTAACAATCAAATTACAGAAAAAGACTACAAGTGCGCGAGATACTAACGTAACAATCAAATTGCAGAAAAAAAACTACAAGTGCGCGAGATACTGACGTAACAATCAAGTTACAGAAAGAACTACAAGTGCGCGAGATACTAACGTTACAATCAAATTACAAAAACAGACTACAGGTGCGCGAGATACTAACGTAACAATCAAATTACAAAAAACACTACAGGTGCGCGAGATACTAACGTAACAATCAAATTACAGAAAAAGACCACAAGTGCGCTAGATACTGACGTAACAATCAAATTACAGAAAAAGACTACAAGTGCGCGAGATACTAACGTAACAATCAAATTACAGAAAGGACTACAAGTGCGCGAGATACTGACGTAACAATCAAATTACAGAAAAAGACTACAAGTGCGCAAGATACTGACGTAACAATCAAATTACAGAAAAAGACTACAAGTGCGCGAGATACTGACGTAACAATCAAATTACGGAAAAAGACTACGAGTGCTTGAGATACTAACGTAACAATCAAATTACGGAAAAAGACTACAAGTGCGCAAGATACTGACGTAACAATCAAATTACAGAAAAAGACTACAAGTGCTTGAGATACTAACGTAACAATCAAATTACAGAAAAAGACTACAAGTGCTTGAGATACTAACGTAACAATCAAATTACGGAAAAAGACTACAAGTGCGCAAGATACTAACGTAACAATCAAATTACAGAAAAAGACTACGAGTGCTTGAGATACTAACGTAACAATCAAATGACAGAAAAAGACTACAAGTGCGCGAGATACTAACGTAACAATCAAATTACAGAAAAAGACTACAAGTGCTTGAGATACTAACGTAACAATCAAATTACAGAAAAAGACTACAAGTGCGCGAGATACTAACGTAACAATCAAATGACAGAAAAAGACTACAAGTGCGCGAGATACTAACGTAACAATCAAATTGCAGAAAAAGACTACAAGTGCGCGAGATACTGACGTAACAATCAAATTACAGAAAAAGACTACAAGTGCGCGAGATACTAACGTAACAATCAAATGACAGAAAAAGACTACAAGTGCGCGAGATACTAACGTAACAATCAAATGACAGAAAAAGACTACAAGTGCGCGAGATACTAACGTAACAATCAAATTACAGAAAAAGACTACAAGTGCTTGAGATACTAACGTAACAATCAAATTACGGAAAAAGACTACAAGTGCGCGAGATACTGACGTAACAATCAAATTACAGAAAGGACTACAAGTGCGCGAGATACTGACGTAACAATCAAATGACAGAAAAAGATTACAAGTGCGCGAGATACTGACGTAACAATCAAATTACAGAAAAAGACTACAAGTGCTTGAGATACTAACGTAACAATCAAATTACAGAAAAAGACTACAAGTGCGCGAGATACTGACGTAACAATCAAATGACAGAAAAAGACTACAAGTGCGCGAGATACTAACGTAACAATCAAATTACAGAAAAAGACTACAAGTGCTTGAGATACTAACGTAACAATCAAATTACAGAAAAAGACTACAAGTGCGCGAGATACTAACGTAACAATCAAATGACAGAAAAAGACTACAAGTGCGCGAGATACTGACGTAACAATCAAATTACAGAAAAAGACTACAAGTGCTTGAGATACTAACGTAACAATCAAATTACAGAAAAAGACTACAAGTGCGCGAGATACTAACGTAACAATCAAATGACAGAAAAAGACTACAAGTGCTTGAGATACTAACGTAACAATCAAATTACAGAAAAAGACTACAAGTGCGCGAGATACTAACGTAACAATCAAATTACAGAAAAAACTACAGGTGCGCGAGATACTAACGTAACAATCAAATTACAGAAAAAGACTACAAGTGCGCGAGATACTAACGTAACAATCAAATTACAGAAAAAACTACAGGTGCGCGAGATACTAACGTAACAATCAAATTACAGAAAAAGACTACAAGTGCTTGAGATACTAACGTAACAATCAAATTACAGAAAAAAACTACAAGTGCTTGAGATACTAACGTAACAATCAAATTACAGAAAAAAAACTACAAGTGCGCGAGATACTGACGTAACAATCAAATTACAGAAAAAAAACTACAAGTGCTTGAGATACTAACGTAACAATCAAATTACAGAAAAAGACTACAAGTGCGCGAGATACTGACGTAACAATCAAATTACAGAAAAAGACTACAAGTGCGCGAGATACTGACGTAACAATCAAATGACAGAAAAAGATTACAAGTGCTTGAGATACTAACGTAACAATCAAATTACAGAAAAAAACTACAAGTGCTTGAGATACTAACGTAACAATCAAATTACAGAAAAAAACTACAAGTGCTTGAGATACTAACGTAACAATCAAATTACAGAAAAAGACTACAAGTGCGCAAGATACTGACGTAACAATCAAATTACAGAAAAAGACTACAAGTGCGCGAGATACTAACGTAACAATCAAATTACAGAAAAAGACTACAAGTGCGCGAGATACTGACGTAACAATCAAATTACAGAAAAAGACTACAAGTGCTTGAGATACTAACGTAACAATCAAATTACGGAAAAAGACTACAAGTGCACGAGATACTAACGTAACAATCAAATTACAGAAAAAGACTACAAGTGCGCGAGATACTAACGTAACAATCAAATTACAGAAAAAGACTACAAGTGCGCGAGATACTAACGTAACAATCAAATTACGGAAAAAGACTACAAGTGCGCGAGATACTAACGTAACAATCAAATTACAGAAAAAGACTACAAGTGCGCGAGATACTAACGTAACAATCAAATGACAGAAAAAGACTACAAGTGCTTGAGATACTAACGTAACAATCAAATTACGGAAAAAGACTACAAGTGCGCGAGATACTAACGTAACAATCAAATGACAGAAAAAGACTACAAGTGCTTGAGATACTAACGTAACAATCAAATTACGGAAAAAGACTACAAGTGCGCGAGATACTAACGTAACAATCAAATTACAGAAAAAGACTACAAGTGCGCGAGATACTAACGTAACAATCAAATGACAGAAAAAGACTACAAGTGCGCGAGATACTGACGTAACAATCAAATTACAGAAAAAGACTACAAGTGCTTGAGATACTAACGTAACAATCAAATTACGGAAAAAGACTACAAGTGCGCGAGATACTAACGTAACAATCAAATTACGGAAAAAGACTACAAGTGCGCGAGATACTAACGTAACAATCAAATTACGGAAAAAGACTACAAGTGCGCAAGATACTGACGTAACAATCAAATTACAGAAAAAGACTACAAGTGCGCGAGATACTAACGTAACAATCAAATTACAGAAAAAAAACTACAAGTGCGCGAGATACTGACGTAACAATCAAATTACAGAAAAAAAACTACAAGTGCGCGAGATACTGACGTAACAATCAAATTACAGAAAAAAAACTACAAGTGCGCGAGATACTGACGTAACAATCAAATTACAGAAAAAGACTACAAGTGCGCGAGATACTAACGTAACAATCAAATTACAGAAAAAAAACTACAAGTGCGCGAGATACTAACGTAACAATCAAATTACAGAAAAAGACTACAAGTGCGCAAGATACTGACGTAACAATCAAATGACGGAAAAAACTACAAGTGCGCGAGATACTAACGTAACAATCAAATTACAGAAAAAGACTACAAGTGCGCGAGATACTGACGTAACAATCAAATTACAGAAAAAGACTACAAGTGCGCGAGATACTGACGTAACAATCAAATGACAGAAAAAGACTACAAGTGCGCGAGATACTGACGTAACAATCAAATTACAGAAAAAGACTACAAGTGCGCGAGATACTGACGTAACAATCAAATTACGGAAAAAGACTACAAGTGCGCGAGATACTGACGTAACAATCAAATTACAGAAAAAGACTACAAGTGCGCGAGATACTAACGTAACAATCAAATGACAGAAAAAGACTACAAGTGCTCAAGATACTGACGTAACAATCAAATTACAGAAAGGACTACAAGTGCGCGAGATACTAACGTAAAAATCAAATGACAGAAAAAACTACAGGTGCGCGAGATACTAACGTAACAATCAAATTACAGAAAAAGACTACAAGTGCTTGAGATACTAACGTAACAATCAAATGACGGAAAAAACTACAAGTGCGCGAGATACTAACGTACAATCAAATTACAGAAAAAGACTACACGTGCGCAAGATACTGACGTAACAATCAAATGACGGAAAAAACTACAAGTGCGCTAGATACTAACGTAACAATCAAATGACAGAAAAAGACCACAAGTGCGCGAGATACTGACGTGACAATCAAATTACAGAAAAAGACTACAAGTGCTTGAGATACTAACGTAACAATCAAATTAAGGAAAAAAATTACAAGTGCGCAAGATACTTACGTAACAATCAAATGACAGAAAAAGACTACAAGTGCGCAAGACACTGACGTAACAATCAAATTACAGAAAAAACTACAGGTGCGCGAGATACTAACGTACAATCAAATTGCAGAAAGAACTACAAGTGCGCGAGATACTAACGTAACAATCAAATTACAGAAAGAACTACAAGTGCGCGAGATACTAACGTAACAATCAAATTACAGAAAAAGACTACAAGTGCGCGAGATACTAACGTAACAATCAAATGACGGAAAAAACTACAAGTGCGCTAGATACTAACGTAACAATCAAATGACAGAAAAAACTACAGGTGCGCGAGATACTAACGTACAATCAAATTGCAGAAAGAACTACAAGTGCGCGAGATACTAACGTAACAATCAAATTACAGAAAGAACTACAAGTGCGCGAGATACTAACGTAACAATCAAATTACAAAAAACACTACAGGTGCGCGAGATACTAACGTAACAATCAAATTACAAAAAACACTACAGGTGCGCGAGATACTAACGTAACAATCAAATTACAGAAAAAGACTACAAGTGCACGAGATACTAACGTAACAATCAAATGACGGAGAAAAACTACAAGTGCGCGAGATACTAACGTAAAAATCAAATGACAGAAAAAACTACAGGTGTGCGAGATACTAACGTAACAATCAAATGACAGAAAAAACAACAAGTGCGTGAGATACTAACGTAAGAATCAAATTACAGAAAGACCACTAGTCCGCGAGATTTCAGTCATGTTTGACCTTGTAACTCCCAAGATCTGATCGTTAATTCTCTGATTGCTATTTCCAGCACTACCAATGCCATCACATGCGGCTCTAATATAACATTTTGTTGTTCGATAACAATGTGAACGGGGCTCTACAGGTCATGTGGTACAGTGAACTATGTATGTAAAGTGAATTACTCCCTGTGATCTGGCAGCAGAAGTAAATTGTGAAAAATTTGTTTTGAATTTTCTCCATTACAGTCAAGTTTCAGTTTGAAGTACATTACGTGTATAAACCATAGGCTCAAAGAAAGAAAGTCATCACTTTCCAGATGTACACTGCAATATACTTCTTAACAAATACATAATCAAAAGAAGTTTACCAACAGATAAGGAGGAAAGTTTAATTTCCAACCCATTTAAGACAATCTACAGCTGATAAATGTGTAACTAAAATGTTACATTCCCAATAGAATACCCAGGTGAACTTTACTTAGCTTTTGCAGTAAATTTTTGAATGTAGGAATCAAAGGCTATCATGGCATAGGACCATGCAGAGCAGTCCTCTAAACTGTTATTCTATTCAGATTTTTGTCAACCTCAATGGAAGTCACCATCAGAATTAAGTGAAGGGTTCCCTGTTAGTACACTGTTGTAGGTCAGGCTCATGAGAACTGAATGATCAGTTTTATCTCACTTAACTTGGAAGATGAATTCTACTTTGACACAATAATTTTCACACACTATTGCAAACAGTGAACACTAACACACCAATAGTAGCATTTTTTGCCTCAGACATCACATTGTCAAATGTTAACTTAGATCCAGGCCTCCTGGCTGAGACAAAACGTAATGACTTTGACAACTTCCTCAGGTTTCCTCTGAGAGATGAATTGAGATTAGTCCACCCTGCCTGCAAAATAACAGAACAATAAACCAACTGTATTTCTCTGTTTGAAAAACAAATTTTGATGGTAGCTAATCGAATATCAAATATTACTCATCAAATGTGCCCATTCATCCTTATCCCAAATTGAAATTTATTGGTTAGATGTTTCAAGTAATAATGCCTAAAATAAATTTGATGCATCTTGCACTCTGAGAGTATGTCTTGAGCTTTTACACCCAAACATCAGTAAGTATATTCTCCACATTGTACTTTTGTATGTTTCCTTTGAAACTGAAAAGGAACATTTGTTTTAAATCTATTCGGGGGTTAACCCTTTAACTCCCAAGATCCCATTAGTAATTCTCCTTACTGTCTGCCAAATAGTTCTTGTGATGTTAGTTTTGAGAATTTGTCATTGCATCAACTAATAATTCCCTAATTAATATTTTTATTTATTTGCATCACTTGTCTGCTTGATATGGTATTGATATTGTATTGATATTGTAAGGAGAAATTCTGTCTTGGTCACTCATGGGAGTTAAAGGGTTAAAGGACCACTGAAATGAGGTTTTGACAGTTTTGCTTGTGGTAGTAAAAACCCTTGTTTATGTATCACTGGTAGAATTTTTTTTGAACTGGATCTAGATGACATTTTGAAGTGTCCTTTGCAGTCACTTTTAGTGCAGTCATAAATGTCCATGTACTACATACATATACTTGTAAGTAGGATAACCAGACAACATTGCTCCAGTGCTAAGGAATTTCAATAATTTCTTTTCAGCAGTACAGGGATCAATAAGGCTACATGGGTACATTTAGGGTTACACTCAAACTACAAACTGTATTTTTCTTGATTAAAAACCCACTGAATTTATTTCAAACATGGACCAATGAACCTGGCATTCACATGAGACAGATATCTAGTCCGGGCCCTAAGTTTACCAATAGAGTGCAATTTTGCGTGACTTTTTCTTGTTGATTTTTCATACCCAATGCTCTGAGACCCAGGAATGGTTGTTTGGCAACGTTTTCCCTCTTCAACCAGCCAGTACAAGCTGTTGCTGGTTCTTTCCTAAGGATCATTCCTTTCTTTAAACATTTTCATGAAAAAATTTCAGTTATTAACAAAGCAGTTTCTCAAGGGGAGCTTTTCATTGGAATGCCATTACCAGTCACTTTCCCCAAAAATTAGGGCAGACACCCCATTAGTTACCCTAACGCTCAAACATTTCCTTTGCCATTTACTTTTCAATTAGGAGGTTTACAACAGCATTCACATGAGGCTGGTATTTGATCAGCAAACCATATTTGGTTAAAAAAAGAAGTAATTACTAGGTATAAAATGATGATCAAGTGCTATACTTGTGGTACTAATTTCTGAAGAATGTGAAAATCCACTACATAATAAATATCTCTACAAATGTCCACGAAAGTGTGAAATTGCATGCATATCTAACCATTAAACAAATGACTTCTTGTAGGTAAAATGACAAGACATGACATGTTGCCAAGAAAATATAAGGGTTTTTATATCGCTTACACATCCTAAAAATGACTAGGGTAGCCCGCTTCCTTTCCCACATGAGTGAGGTTTTAAGGAAGCTCAACTTAAGGCATATTTTGGTGTAAAATAGCACTTGTCACAGATCTTTCTCCTTACAATTTTGTTAACAATGCCAAAACAAGGGCTGATGTCAACCCTTTAGTAGTGTATGCATTCCTTTAAAATAGGAACTGGCTTCTCAAAAATGTCCCAAATAAAATTCATTGTTGTTTAATCAAGAGGCCATATATTTCAAGGTGTATCTTGAAAGTGGTCTGACGCGATAAGTATCACTCTCCAGAAAAAAAAGCACACGCTAATTTAGCAAACTAAACAATAGAGGGCCACTAATGAACATCTTGCTGAATCAAAATATTGCCTATTGTTGGCATTCCGCGTTCTTTAAAAGACTGCCTGCTTAAAAGACTTCAAAGACAATAAATTCTAATTTTGATCTTTTCCACGCTGGTGCTACTTCACAAGATTCAATAGCTAAGTGCCCAAGGGATATTATGGATGACTAAACCGTCATTTAATACCTGTGACACACGATGAATGCAATAGACTCGTAGGTATTCCAATTATGACGGTCAGAATCAATTTTAAAAGCTTACTTTTACCGTGATTAGTACATACCATACACTCTTCGTGTAAGTCACGAATGAAGTTCATTTAAAAAGTCGTCAGAGAGAATTCCAGAAAGCTTGTTTGCGCGGGAATCACAAATTATCTTGCATGATCAAATCAAAAACAACTGCGGACAAAGACACTAAAAACTGCTTGGTAGCCTCGCAATGTATGTAAATCTACCCAATTACTCATTCCCAGGTCGCTATTAGCCCCCCTCGGTCAACTTACAGGCCCCGCCTCTTCAATAAGAAAGGACGATAATTTCAAACAATGGAAATTGAAGCGAAAAGCTTCCAACTGCCCAAGGGTGTTGGGATATTTCGGTGCAATTCTAACAAAAATGCTTGTTGAGAGACGAAACAAAAACAAAATTTTAATTATGTTTCATCCCGAAAAATGGTTCTGTTAGCGTTAGAAACGTTCAGTTGAGAAATATATTCCCTTGTTTCATTTTTGGCGTCTTTGAATTCGACATCTTGGCTGGGCTACCCAAAGAAGAAGTTCTGGAAGAGTCGATGAGCACACAGCTTGAATTTCCAAGGATATTTTCATGTTATCGTGACGATAGACCGCCACCGGTCTAATACAAGTGTAATATCTATAGTGTTTTCTGTTTAGAGTTCAAGTAGGGAAAGAGGAACCATATTGGCAATACATTACGTATTTTGACATATGAACCGGCTAAATTTTTTACACGTCCAATGCTGGGATCTCCGTTCCTTATCTTGACACTTAATTTAGATTCCTCTCTAAAAAAAGAATTTTTCCTAACATACCAAGGAAAGTTCTTAGGCGGTCAACCTTCGATTAGTTGGTTGTTTTTTAGGCGTTCCTCTGGGTTTAGAAAATAAACACTTGTACTGAGTAAAGATCAACAGATGCACGTGATCAGTGATGATCAAGCAACTAACAGAATCATTTAACAACAATTACTTGTGAGGTTTTCTGGCGCCGATACCGATCTTTGGTCAAGTCATTCACTGGGTTGCAAAAGAATTCAAGATAGGAGACCAACATTTTTTTGCGATGAATGGGAATGATTTTTAATTGTAATTTGAAATAAAACCGGGATTGTACTGATTTTGCTTTATTACACCTGTCAAGGAAACGGGCTCCATGCTTTCAAGCAATCAAACCAAATCGATGCGTGACTTTGTCATTGTTGTTTTCCAGTTTTTTTTGTTTTGTTTTTTTTTTGCGTTTATTTGTATATTCATTTATTTTTCGGTCTAATTTTTCCACGTGATATTTTCCACGATCTTGATTGGCCATTTTAATTACGTTGATTTTGGTTTTAAGGTTCGACAGCCAATTGAAAACCCATTTGACATAGCAAAGTGATCAATTCACCACAGCTGATTGCCGGAAATTCTTCACATAGTACTAACTGCACAAACAAACAAAAGCTGGTCAGACAAAATCCAGAATCAACTTCGGTGGATATTTATTACAGCTCAGCACCGTTGTGGCAATTCACTGTGACACGACCTCAACCTGAGAACTTCTGATTTAAACGTGAGTTTGCAAATTTGATTTACACTATTTGAAGGTATTTCTTTTTCATACATTCTGGTTATTTTTTCCCGATCTATTACAATTGGGAGATGAGGTAGCCTCCTGATCGTAAGCAGGTTACAGCACGGGAATGTTCACTGGTTTGCTCAACATTTTTTTGTGGGTTATCCAAATGAAGCTAGTATCCATCCAGATAGAGTAGCAATACTTTAAATCACATGCTGCAGACATTCAGACGATAAGCTTTTTGTTCTGGTGTAGTTTAAAAAAAACGGCGCTCAGAGACGACTCGAGTAAGACATAAATTGGTCAGACCCAACCCGGTGTAGGCTTTCCTATTTTTGTCGATGATAGTTTGCTTGTTGGTGGGTAGATCTGCTTTTCCGCTTCGGCAGTTAAAAAGCCAATTCACAGACCCTTTGCCTCCTCGATCATATACGCGACAACTGGCGCATGAAGCCCTGTACCGACGAACAATCACACTCACACCTACCCACACGAAAGCACCCGACCACTCAACCCTGATATTTTCTAATCCACTGAGTTTAGCACTAATCGACTACTTGACTTCTTATGCCGTCTAATTTTGGAGGTTAGAATATCGGTATTTAAGTACGTCACTGATCGTCATAACCGTTCAAAAGAGCCTTGATTCATGGAAAGTTGATAGGCTAGCTAGAGATCCATAGCTTATCATTCACTTGCCAAACGAACCGGCCCTTTATTTTACAGTGCAGGAGCAGCGCTCTCTTAACTATTTTAGGTCAACACTCAGGCTCAGTTTTTTTAATATTATGTCTGATCTTATTCGAGAATATTTATACGTCAATTTTGCCGCCCGAATTCGAGATACACAAGGGAAAAAAGTTTGAATTGTGGAGGAAAACGTAATGTCTTCAGGTGCAGTAACCTCCAGGAGGTACAATGGATATTTAAGGACATTTTTGTCCCTAACACTCACAAAAAAGCTCTCGGTTATTCATTTTTCCTACGGCTCAATGTTTTGTTTTCAACTCATATATGTGCTCTGAATATTTAATATCTTTAATTAACAAAGTCAAATATTTACAACAAAATGCCGTTTCTGTGGGATTAATGTGAACTTTATTAAAGGTTTTATTTGTTTTCAGTGGCAGATTCTTGCAGTTACCCAGTAATACTAAATTTCTGCTTCGAGTGTTTGATTACTTTCTCATCGCTTCCAATAGTAATTTCCTTTAGTACTACAATGTTATTGTTCTCTGTAATTCTCTTAATGACTACTGAGTTGAGCTGAACCTTTTATCAGTTTTATTATTTTTCCGTTTGACTTTCGAGTTGAGTTATAAGAAGTCAATATTAAACTGATGCTGTTTCTCCTAAGTCTCCAGGAATGGCGTTAAAACTCTTCGAATTATTCTTCTTTCGCTGGTTTCACCTTTTGCTTAGCGTTAAAACCAATTTCAAAACCTACTGACAGCATCTTAGGAGTTCTGAGTTAACCGAGATGTTTGTGTGGGAATAGTGCGCAGAGTTAGTTTTCCCGTTACGTAATCATCGTCGGTTCGGTCGTTTCACCGTTACCGTTCCTGATTTTTTTTTTCACGTAGTCTCTGCTGTTATTTGTGCATGTTTTTAGACGGAGTCTCAACACCCTAATCCAAACAACTGAAAAACTAGCCTTTCACCCTCGTTAAATTTCGAAATGCAAAATTTGTGAATTATATTCATCAATTTTTGATTGTGATTAGACCATCAGAATAAAGAGGCCATCCTTTGTCTCAACAACAAAAGGGCCACCGACTCAGAGGTACTACTGTTTATTGTTTGTCTAAAACTGATCTAAAGTCAAATATGTCCATGAGAAAAACTGGATTTTATGAAAACCACATCTTAGTCACTCATGGATATCGATTAAACCGGAAAGAATCCAGGACGCTACAGTAAAACACACAACAAATTAGAAGAAAGTCATTGTGATTTGACGACTTTAAGTGGGGAGCTGGTCATCTGGTCGGGCCAGTCTCAAAAATTCGTAATTTTTTTTTTTCATCAGCGCTGCACTCTGAATGTGCCGAAGTCTTCAAGTCGCGATTTGTAAGACCTTAGTGTAAAGTTTAGAAGTTTACAAAACTCAACTTTAATGTAACTGTGCAATCCAATGATTGAATAACAGGGTAATTTACTATTATCAACTGAGTTGAAATGTAAATTGGCCACCGGAAAGAGTTTAAAGGCTGACGTTTCGAGCGTTCGCCCTTCGTCAGAATGATAGAGCAATACTGAGAACTCTTTCGCTCTGACGAAAGGCTAACGCTTGTAACGTCAGCCTTTAAACTCTTTACGGCGGGGCTAATTTACGTTTTCAACTCAGTTGATAACACTAAATTACCCTATTAAACTCTCCCACCAACGCAGTGCCACAATTTCTTTAGAAACTTACCTCCTTTATTCAATGATTTAATAAGTCGGAAAAATCCTTTTCCATCAAATATTGTTCTGAGAACTCGTAAAATACAGAGCCTCTTAAAGAAATCGCTCGTGTGTGATATAGTTTACGGTTATTTCACCTTTTGTGTCCAGTTTTTAAAGCTTGAATGAGTTTAAAATCCTTGAGAAAAACATTTTTCAGTCAGACAGATCAACAAAAAAAGTCACAGTCTCATACACTCCATAGTTACGTAATCACTGCTCATGTTGAGAGGACAGTGATCACGAGTATTAGTCAGGGGTGTAATGATTGATGAGGTCATTTGATGTTGGCTCAACGATCATTGCTGCCCACTGATCCAGAGTAATGACTGATAGTCCTTGCTTTTGGGATTTTTGCAATTTTTTGATTAAAAGTGTGTATCTATCACAGGCTATTTTTACTTCCAGTCCGAAACTTTTTAAGAACGAGAGACAAACTCGTTCTGTTCTTTCACAACAAAAATTCCGTCAGCAAAGTTAAAAATAATAATTCCGGTTCCAAAGTCCAATGACGAGAATAATGCAGACAATATCGCAACAATGGCGGCCTCAGAATGCCCCAACCTACGTGTCGGCTACAGACGTCAACAAAATACGTGACGAAAGGGAAGTACGTTGATTTCTTAACCAAAGAGATGTTCTATGTGTTCAGTATGGTCAGCCCCCCAAGTATCAAAATCCTGACCCTATTTCATACACCATTCACCACTTAAGTTTAAAGACCGAACTTCTGATGATATTCACATGTTCACCCCAATTTTCAAGATCATCACTCAACAGATGGGAAAGACTTGATAGGTTAAGAGGGCATTTTATTTCGATTACCTCTCGACCGCTCTTTGCCACACACAAACCGCAAGTCAATACCATTGGTGCATTTTCCGATATACCAGTTTTAATATTTACATGTTGTTAGGGAAAAAGCTTGGCAAGCTAGGGGAAACTACGGAGGCTAAGTTTATAGCAAAGTTGACTGACGGAAGACGATACTTGGACGATCCAGGTTTCTCAGCCAGACAATTCTTCGAAGTACAAATCGAGCGCTAGTATCAATATTTTGCTTTTTAAGAGGGGGCTATCTCAAAATATCAATTAACACTGCTGCCTTTTAAATATTCCCCCTTTTATGGCAAGCCTGGCTCGGTCAAGGTCAAACAAACGTAATAATCAACAAAACCGTTGCACAGGTGCATGAAGTAATAAACAAACAAAAAAAACAAACTAAAAGAAAAAAATGGTTCGTTGCCGTCGTGGCTAAATTCAACACCATCATGAACAATATCAAGACAAATGTTTAAAAATATATGTATATTTTTGAGATCAGAGCCTCTTAAATGGCTAACACTCAGACAGCCCATGATTTCGTGGAGTGCCACTTGACGCCGTTAAGTGTTACGATGACTGCGGTCATTATTTTCTCATTCATCTTTTATATACGCCCACTGGTAATATGCAAGTGAGTCACCAAGTCTTTCTCATACAAATTTATTAATTAACTATGCTCCCCGCTAGTTATCTTAGCTGTGCTCCGATAAGCCTTGACTTTTGACCCCGCTACTCAGGCTTTTCCAACATTGCCGGTATAATCTTGGCGAATTGTGGGAAGAGTACGCATTTAATTTATATGTTGATCGGCATGACAAACTACTTTCATGATATTCACCTAAAAGGGTCGACGAATCTAGAGAGTAATTTTATAAGCAGAACGGATGTAAGGCGGGCGAGTCGCCCTCACACTGTCAAGTGTGAGTTTAGCTAATGCACTAGCATGGTTATGTTTTGATAATTTAAAATGTAAACTGAATTTGTTGGCATTATTGACTGAATGATTAAGAAGCGTTTTAGAGTCTTACTTGCCGAGGTAACTGATGATAAAACAGTGGTGCCAAACCGCAGATCAATATTTCTAATATTAGTCTAAAAATATTAAGTGAAACAAATACACAAAGCAGTTAACAATAGTGGTTCATTATTTGCAAAGCGTAAGTGCGGCCTCTCCAAATAGCAAAATAACTCTTTTATCAACTTGATTGCCCCCTTTTATATATTTTCAAACAAGCACATAATAATAATATCGAATGAAATCCAACGTTTTTTCAAGCTGTTGAAAAAATTGAACAGACCTTGAGAGACACAAGCGGGTAAAAAAAACGAGGTCATAAAACCACTATTTCACAGGCAGTAGTTGCCAATGCCTCTTCTAAGTTTAGCTGGAGATAAGAATCATACTCTCCAACTCCAAACAAAGTCTTTTGAGCGCAAAACGTTTGTCTATTGAATTTAAAAATGTTATTTCTATTTTGGCCAGTTTTTTTCATTATTGACATAAGAGCTGTGTCTCAAAATGCTAGGTTCTACCTTTGCCGAAATTAAAAAATTAAACCTCTCCTTAATAATAAAGGAAAAACAAAAATAACAAAGCATATGAATGAAAGAAATTCAGAAGCGTCTCTTATACGATTGTTTTTGTTTAGTTGCAAAAGTTTTCTGCGATAACAGAAATTCTGAAACTCACACGAGCTGAGCGCGAGAACCACTTTTTCAATTAAGGTTCCACGCAAGGTTGTAAAGCGGTGCTCTATATCTGTCCTTTGGGAGACAAGAGGAAAGCATACTTAACACTTCTTGAAAAGAAAAGCTAAGCCCTCAACATAAGTTGACATGGAAACTCTGAAAGCTAATTAACAACGCATGCTAAAATCATGTTGATTACACAATAATACATACCAAAATAGGCAGATTATTCTCTAGAACAATGAGTCGTTAATCGGGCGGCCAATCAGATTGTAGCGGATACCCAAGGGTCTTCTACTATTTAATCTGCCGCCCCACTAATCTTTCCTTCATTCGTGAGGCAGGCAAGGTTCGGAAGCGTCAAGGTAAGCTATCCTACAATCCTGTTTTTCTCAGTCCTAAATGCTAACTTTACTAAGCCTAACAGCAAAATACCCTTGTCTACTGACTTCTTCCTGTGTATCTGGCCAACCAGTAAGAATAAACTAACAACATATGCCAACCAGTGACGACGTTAAGACAGCGCCTTAGATAACTTGTAGTACCGAGTAACCAGTGTAGAAGCGAAGATATCGGTTGTTCGAACATATCGTTTTCCCTTAGTATCGCTTAAATCGATCCTAAACGGTCTAAAATTTTAATACCTCCACGGCGTGAGTGGATATTCATAAAAAGTGCGCTAAGTGGTCTTGGATTACATCATTACATCTGCTAGCTAAATGCGCATCTGAAATAAAACCCTTCACTCGGCCCTATTCCGCTAACTTTTGAGTTAAACAGTCAAATGGAAGCGTTTGATATGCCTACTAGCTTTTTTCGACATGAGACCTGAACAATCAAACTCTTCCTGGTCGAAATAAGTTTCTCAGGCGCCATCAGTGGTCGCCAGACGGATACCAGTACATAGCCATAATTTCTGCCCATGTATTCCTTTATTAGCTGTTGTAATATTTTCCCATGACATGTTGGACGATATTGCGTAGTGAAGTTGTCTATATTTTTGGCTATTGGCTTTCTTCTTACGCCATGGTACTAAGGAAACCAGCGTAGCGGATAGTCTCGGTTGCACTCAATGAAATAATGGCGGGAGACCAACGTCTCAAGCGCATTGAAAAAACTTCAGCTGTTCAGACTAGCACTCGAAAAATTGCACTTATCGATTTGAGCAGTTGATCCATGTACAAAAACAGATGCAAAAAGGATAGTAATTAAGCCTATATATCTTATATTTTCTAACGAGAGCGAGAAGTGGTTTCGACTACAATATATATATTTTTTTGCTTTATTTGGTGCATTCTGAATTTCTTTCATGCATAGGCTTTGACCAAGCTTAGTGTTATTATACCGAATAGAAAGGCTTAAAAGTATTTAAAGCGTTCACTGCCAACTGAATAAGGTATTGTTGAAAACTTGTCTAGTTTTTCCTGAATGTGAGAGCTGAAAGGAAAGTGCGTATATCACTGCATGACGGAGCTCTGTTTTTCTCAAGAACCTCTTGTGCTACGTCGGCGGAAAAGGAGGCACTTGGTGGATTTTCCTGTTAGAAGTCCACAAAAAGACAGAGATAAACCACCGCAGGTTTCAACCACCAAGACTAACGTTTTGTTGATATTCATCCAAGTATATCAATTTAGCGCCTGTTTGTGCTTTGACAGCCGTCGGAATAATTAACGTTTAAAAGAATAAAAGCGAATATGGGGTTTTATTCATAAAAGCTTCTAATCCGAGGGATAAGAGAGTCGCCAAAACATTCATGAGTCTAAATTGTCAAAATAATCATGCAACCACAAGGATTAACTTAAAATGGAATTTAAAAGTAAAATACAACTTTTCTGTTCTTTTCTTGAACAGGAAAAAAAGCAAATTAGTAAACCATGGCCAAACTTCTGATGTTAACATTGATTGGTCTAACTGGAATTTCTATTGGCTTGGGAGTCGACAGTAAGTATTTTAATTCTCTAAAATGAAACGATAGGTTCGAAATACCTCTGTATGCCTTCCACAGACGTTTGATTATGGTAAATGATACTATACTGTTGTTGCCTCTGTGCATGGCGTTCGTGTAGCAGCATTTTATTTTTTGTAGCCAAGTTTATCGAGATAAATTCATACAAGGAACTAGCGAGTAACTTATCAGAAAGTCTGGTTGCCTCAGCCATCGTTTAGAACTTTGTGCGCTGTGAATAGAAGTGCTCCCTGACTAAACCCCTTCCAAGAGAAATAAGCCCCTACGAATTTTCGGCTGATAGGGTTAGTTATAAATGTCGAACAAATGAATTCGAAATTACTTTCCTAGATGAATGTTCCTCTATAATTCCCAACGATCACAATTCTCGACACGCAGAATTTAGGAAAAACACTGTCTCATCAGTTCTTTATGTGTGTTTCCGAAATTTAAAAATCTTGATTCCCTAATTTTCAGGCTGGAGCTACTGCAGTAATTGTGCTGATGGTAAGTCAATGTTACTACCTTCCTTAATGTTTAGTTGTGTGGTTCGATAGTTCTTCTTTTAGGTTAGGTGGAAGCCCCTTGGCTGTAGAACTCATACCCCTAGAGTATCTCAACAGGGCTAGTGACACGCGTTGTTGAGGTATTTCACAATAAATGAAGAAAAATCTCAACCTATCGCCCCACTGTTATTCGGTGACATGCGTGCTATCCATAGCTATTTCAGTATGATTATTTTTTAACGAAGAAATGGGCACACACACCCCTTTGAACCTTCTGAACCCACGCCCTTGAGTGACGTCCATTACACTTCTCGTGTCAAAATAAATTTAAACCTTTTCTGCCATTTTAGGCCCGTTGAGATGGACAGGCGACTGTGCCTCTGGGAAAAGCCAGTCTCCTATAGACATTACTTCAACCAATGCAACCTACAAGTCGTTCTCAGCCTGGAACTTGCAAAACTACGGAAAAACACTCTCGGCTAACTTTACTCAAATGAACACTGGCTCTGCTCTAAAGGTGTCAATACCAGAAAACATGTTCTTTGTCAATGGTGGAGGCCTGGTGGGTAACTACACCACCGCTCAGTTTCACCTTCACTGGGGACCCAGCAACAAAAAAGGTTCAGAGCACTACCTGGATGGACAGCAGTTTTCCGCAGAGGTGCGTACAGAGAAAATTTCTCTGCAAAATTTTCATGAGTGATTTCTGAATGAAAGACTTGACTTTAAAAACTGTTCAATAACTCTCACACTCAAGGCTTCCATATTAATCCTGCATTCAAAAAGGCGAAATTCTACAATTCACGATTTAATCAGCCATTGCATGTAAAAGAATTTTTCCTCTTGGCATCTAGGGGGCAGTTATGTCCATTCTATGATAAGGGAATGTTATTGCCATCATCACCAATGGCACACCTAACATTCCTGATCATTCCTTTCACTTAGATCCATTTCGTCAGCTACAATGTCAAATACCCAAACTTGACCTACGCCGCTACAAAGTCTGACGGTTTGGCTGTCCTTGGTGTCTTCTTAGAGGTATTTGAGTGCTAAGTCACGTGTAATGATGCATAGAATCTTAGATCACGCGCAAACTTCAGTGGCGCAACAGATTAGAAATCTTGGCAAAGACCTGAAAAGACGTGAGCCAATGTTGCAATTGCGCACCAACTTGTACGGACGTTCTGGTCTAGAGGTCGAAACAGAAGTTAGAACGAGAGGCGTCAACCTTTGTGCACACGCATACTCTTGATTCGGGGGGTTGATTCTATCGTAGCAAGCGCTATATCATCTGCTCAAAATATGTGCCTATCAGATTCATTTCGCGTTTAAAAGTGTTTTTGAACAACACTAGATGGACTAGATATTGTCAAACTAGCACACACTTAGTAAGCGAAGCTTCGCAGTTTTCCAGTTAATTTGCTTAACATGATATCTCGTACAGATTTAGCAAAAATTTCTAAAATGGACAGTGATATCGGCAGCCCCCTTAGAGAGAGTTTTCCATTAAAAGTTAGATCAAAAAAGAGAAAGTTGTGATAACAATGAAATTGTAATTTCATAATTGATTTGTCAAAACGAATTGCGTGCGTTTCGTCTGGAATCCTCTTGCGAAGGCGTGAATTAGATGTCTATCGGCTAATAGAGAGCGGCTGAAAATGAAATCTCAACTTAGCCCAACAGTTATTCTATAGAAATAAATGGTACCATTCTTATAATGTCCTCTATTTACCCGATGTTTCCTTCATTAAAACCGTTCCCTTTCAGGTCGGAAGTGCAAATCCTGCTTATGACAAATTCCTCAATTACGCCTCGAAAGTTGTCAACAAAAGTAAGTCTTATTTCTTCTGTTACTCACTCAAATTGTGTTTCGTTCTAACAAGCCTGTTTTTATTTTTGGACGAGAAGATCACATAGAGTGAGTTAATCACAAATTCAGGGAGATGTTTAATTTAGTGGTTTGAGGCGACTTTCAATACCTCTACCATTGAAATCTCTTTCAGACATGTACTAAACCTAAACACTTTCAGTTTTTTCGAAGTCGACAGGGTCTTTAGCTTTATCATACCCAAATGACTTTCTTTGTTGTTTTTATTAATTATCATTTTCTATTATTTTACAGGTGCAACTGTGCACATTCCTGCTTTTCCTTTCTCTCCCCTTTTCCCATCCAACACGAGCAAGTTCTACAGGTACCAAGGCTCATTAACAACACCAGGATGTTACGAGTCTGTAACATGGACAGTTTTCCACGATGTCGTTGAGATATCCTCATCTCAGGTGAGCGTTACGATTAGAAAGTCCGTTTTCTATGAAAACAAGACGACCCAGTGATTGCTCCCGTATAATTCTGCATATTGAATCGGGGATTTCTCCATCTCAGAGATTTACCTTGAGGCAAAAACGGGTGCCCCTGTGGCAGGCAGGAACTAACCCCAAACTACTACATCTCATAAGTTGTTTTGAAATCAAACGACGGCAAATGCGTGTGCTGTTTTTGGTGTTGTTTTTGTCTTCATCGAGCGGATTTTGGCAGCATAGCGCTAAAGTAATTCTTTTCATCTATTAACAGGTTAGTGCCATGCGCCGCTTGATGATGAACGGCACTGACTACATTGGGGAGAACTACCGCCCGACTCAGGACCTACACACCCGCACAGTATATGCGAGCTTTGATGTTCCAGCTGCTACCCAGACTCCAACGGTAGACGGTCCGGTTGATTCAGCAGTAGGTGTCAAGATGTCCACAGGTCTATTGCTGTTGATGTTGTTTGGAGCGCTGTTCTTTTATTAAAATGGCTCCTTCGCATACATCTTGATGCCAACGGACTAAGACTTGCTTTTTGTTAGTGTGCTGTATAATCTGCGATATACGGTTGTGATAAATAGATGACAGGCGTTCTTTGTTAAATAAGGCTAGTATATGTACAAACTCGAGGAAGGAACTGGGGGAGAAAAACGGCAGCAAACCTTATTCCATTACTTTATTGTTGCTTAAATCCGCAGGAGGGTCCCCTGACGGTGGACCTTCCCATCATCTGACAAAACAGGCCCATCTTAAAATGAGCTTCTGAAAGGGTAACATGACTACGCTGTTTATCTCAAGATTTTTCCCTGTACCTTGTACCAGCCTTATTTATTCATTACTATCTCTAGTATTTATATCAACGGAATCTTGTTTGCAACTTTATGTCTAATGTGATGCTGTATTTGAGGATTTCGCGCTGTGAGAAAACTGAAATTATTACGCCCATCAATGTAGACGATATTTGGAAGACTTTCCAGCCGTTGTGAGAAAACGATATTTTTTCAGACAGAACTTTGGAGTAAGATCATTATTAACTCATTCTATCAAAGTTTATCTATTTCCTGTCTTGGAAAAATTTGCCTCTTCCGCTGAGTCTCCGTTCAGTGTGTGATTTGTGATTAATAAAAGTCTCTTTTTGTATTCCACAAGTATATATTTTGAGTTTTCCCTCACGTTGTACGTCGATCTATACCGAATCTTACCATCTGGCTTCGTCATAAAGCAAAAAAATTAAGAACATCGTTTTTGTTTTGAAAAGAAACAACAGCGCACATAAAAAAAACAAACCAAAAAAAACAATTATAACAAAGAACAAAGCATAGCAAAATTAAGATATCGGCAGAAACCTCTCTCTTAAGCTCTTGTCAATTTTTTTTTTTTTTTGGTGGGGAGGGGGGGCAATTAAATATAGTTTTCCGATGTGACTGAACAGCAACTTGCAAAAAGAAATTAGCTCCTGCTGTGTTCGGTCATCATTAGTTAGACAGTTGCCGGAAGGATTGTACATAAGAACGCAGATATAACACAGTTTGAAAAGAAAAAAAAGTTTACACCTTAAGGTTCTCATGGAAAACTTGAAAGTTGATTGGCACCGCATAATAGGATCGTCCTTATTACCCAATCAAAATATTTGGATAATTTTGAACAATAAGTCGTTCATCGGGTGGTGTATCGAAGTGTAGTAAATGCTCACCAGTCCTTCACTCTTACAAGCTCGGTTCTCACTCCATCAAGCATCTGTATCATCGGCTGCTCAAACTGAAAACTGAAAGACGGCTTGACAGTTTTAAGGTAAGCTTTCGTTTAATCGTATTTTTCTTCGTTTAAAACAAAACACCCTGACACACAGACTACTCTTGGAGTATCTAGCTACAGAAGGCAGAATGAAGAAAGTAAGAAACACTCAGTTAGTGGCACGCACCTAAAGAACTTCTTGCGAAGTGGCGCCTTTGGTATTTCGAAGTCGCAGATATAATCATGGTCACTGCACACCGCATGCTACGTAGCTAGCATCCTTACCTTAAACTGCACCACTGATCACCATAAAACCGTAAATGTATCGAATCCCAAATCGTGTCGCCATTCTTAAGAAGCGCAAGGTAGTCTTTCAACGCTTTACATTGTAACGCGTCACTGCTTTCCAAATTCCGCCTTGGAGTAGACTTTTATCGTGTTCCTTCCGGTGGGAAAAGCCTCTTTTGACTTAAGCCTCTTAAAGTAACTTTGATTTCGAGTGTGGTCTATGAAATAAGGGTTCGAAATCTGTCGGAAGGTTAAGGTGGCGATGCACCCACTGCACAATCTTTATTAGAGTGTTGCCGAGTTATAAATACCAACGTAGTTACGGAAATTCAATAATGAAAACGGAAGTCACCGAACTCGTTTCAAATAAGTTAGAGGCACATAAGGCTGAAATCAAGACTGTCATCTTGAGGTTTTATTATTACTATGGCAACCTTAAATGAAACAAACTACTCGACAAATAATTGGACTTTCCTTACTCCAATCTCGTAAAAGTGTGAGAATATCGATTCTTCAAAGAATTGGTGTTTAAAAGAAATTTTGAACCATAAGACACCCGTACACTGAACTTGCATTTATGTGGCTGTGATTAACCGATATAATCAAACAACTTTTGAAGAGTCCTTTGCAATTTTTTGGTTGAGAAACTCAAAACGAGCTCGGACAAAATCACTTGAAGTGTCTCACTTTTCTTGTTAGTAAGACAGATGCTGCTCTGTGTACACTTTTGAATCCATTATTATGCAAAAAATGTAAACAAGATGTTCCTTCAAAATAGGAATTTGTTTTGGGTAGCGCATCTTTGCAATATATTACGTTCGACTCCCCACAGCTTGGAGCCTAACTGACTCAAACATCCTAATAATTCAGATAACTTACACCAAAATCGATATCCCTGAATTCCCGTTACCCATTCACTGTAATTTAAACCTCAGCAACTCGAACCCTCGATGACTCAAGCCTCCAGCAAACAAGTTTATGTTTCCCTTCAGGGTATTTTCTAGACTATAAGAACTTACCATGTATACTAAAAAGTTGACATGCTTAAAAAAATGTCGCGGATAGATTACAAGTCAGTAAAGGAATATCATGTGCCAAAACTAGTCCGATTTTAGTCATTAACTCTGTTGAAAACTTAGACAGCGACTTTTCAATCATTGTTTCTTGGTAGGCCCTGAACTCATTCTTCATCCACATTTGTTGAATACAAATGGAACTTTCATTAGTGAAATTTTTTCACTTTGTCACTAAATAAAAATCCAATTGGTTGTTGAAGCGGCGAACTTCTGTCAATTATTAGCCCCTAGTGATCATCTTTATGCTGGTCACGTACTCCTCTGCAACGTTTGGAAAAGCTCGCACTATGTGCCAAATGGATTCACTCGGTATGCTCAGAACGTTCCCGGCCATTGTTTTAGTCATTGTCAACATAGGAATGTTGATGACAATTGAACTCCAGCCTCCCTTCTACACGCCTCCGAAACGCCCCCTCATCGCGGGTGATTTACTTACGCAGCAAACAAACTGAAATATTCTCTGTTTCAGAGTTACAAGAAAAAATTTCTTCCTTTTTCCTTATCTCTCCCGTCCAAGAGAACATTGTGTATGATTTAATAGCTTTGTGGTTCTCTTGGTCAGCGGAAGATAGCGACAATTCGAGAAAGGAAGAAAACAGAAGAGAGCCACTTTTTAATTCCAGACAGAATCGTTTCCGCTGCTTGTCTCGATTGACACTCTCTTCTAGCATGCTGAACTGACGAATTATATCTACTTCACTCAACGTCTTCGAAGAAGACAGCAATTTTATTTATTATAAACACGTATACTATGGGGTTCTTAAAACAAAGAAACACAATAAAGAGAAAAACGCCACAGGGCACACTGACACAGTAGACTAACCTCGTTGTCATTCTCAAAATCTGGGGAAGGTGCAACTAATATTATTGGTTCAAATTTACTTAACCATCATCTTAACTTAGCGTGGGAATCTTATGCTGTCAGATGATAAAAAAAGGAAATACGATAGTCTGTCATTATTTCTTTATATCGAGCGCAGCTGTCAGATGTTGGTATCGCTTGCGAAGGAATGTCCGTGTCTTTCAGCATTTTTTTAGGACGCATGCTTTCTGCGTGTCCAACATGCTCACCTTGCATGAACAACATTACGTAACCTGCGTGCACTTGCCTTTCTGTAAAATCACGACGACCTCCTACAAGACAGAATCAAACAAACAATATTAAATTATCCCAACAGTTAAATAAGCCGGAAAACAAACCCTGTTTTGACGGACATTCACACAGTATTTAACAAGTACTTCGGTGATATTAGGATCTCAGGCAAAATTGAAAATTTACACGCATGCTGGGAGTGACGAAAACTTGGCGACAGTGTAATTACACGTGGAACTCAACATTTCCCCTAATCTTCTTTCTCTAGCCACTAGATAGAGACTTTAATTGTCATACGGCAGTCTCGATATTGCTAAAAACTCACATGATAGATGTGAGTTTTTAGCAAGAGATGCAGAGACTGTCTGCGGTACTTTAACCCTTTCCTTCCAAAAATGATCTATACTGAAATTCTTAACAGATACTAAGGACAAGCGATAAAGAGATGTATTGACAGTGGTTTAGAGAATAAGATTTTAGATCTTGAAAATCAAAGGTAAACATAACTTTACTCCCCTCCCCTCCCCTACTCCTTGTTTTAGAAACTGGTCGTTTTCTAAATATCTCCTTCATTTCTCATGTTAACCTTCAATTTTATTCGTCGTCTTCGATGTTATTGACTAAAGGAATGAATAACACCTTGCGTAATGTTTGACACAAATGCGCAAAGGCAATACACCCATTACATGATGCTGCGGAAATCAACTCCAATTTTTTGTTCATAAATTAAATCTGCGGGTGGCTGGCTGCGAACAATCAAAAATCATCGAAAGCACTAGGTCATGCACAAGTCATGGTTCGTGACGCTGACCTATCTGAAATATATTAGGTTTGTTCGAGAGCTTTCAAGCCATTGCATATTCCGCACTCATCTCTTTCAGTCCGGATACTCTAAGCTGTTGATCACACCCTAAACTACTTCGCAAGGTAAAGTGTTTAATAACTTTTTTTTTCGTTGCATAGTCAAGAATGATCTCAATTCTCTGTGCTGCTAACAGTTAATAATCGGCAGAGTTGACAGTTTCTGCATTAAATGATCTACAGTGTCATTAGAGATAGGACGCGCTTGACGTTTTGCACCTATTTTGTTCGCAACCACGAGCGCGCTACGCGCTTAAAATTATAACCAATGTTAAGCTTCTCTCAGATGCCTAGGTAGAAATTTTGTGAACCAAAGAGTTATTTGGGCTAGCTATCTTTTTGTACTTTAGTAGACCCTAATGCATGCCACGCTCTCCTCGTCGCGGGTTGATAGTTTCAGTGAGGAATAGAATGCTTTTACGAAGCTTTCAAACTAAACTGTTGGTGTGGTACAAACGCTTCAAATCATGTTTTCCTCCAAGACAAATCTGCAAACTCGAAGCGTTTGCGCTTAAAATTTGCGACGTGACATTGGTAAATGTTTTCTTTAGTTTCCCTCATCTCGTCCAGTCTTAGAAATCGCTTACAGTTTCAAAACGTCGACGTGATGTCCAGGCAATCGTTTGATAGGACATTGTGATAACCAAATATAGGAACATTTCATCGGTTAGAGATGTAATCTAGGCGAGGTCAGATTAGACATATTCTTGACTGTCCACAAATATTTACGTCGCAATTTTACCACAGATTGTTATATTACTGAAAGTCGCTGAAAAGTACGATAGGAATCCTTAAATCCTAAGGTTTTCAACAAATCTTAGTTGAGCTGTGTACTTCTAACTCAGGAAACTTAAGAGCTTATCAAGAGAAGCAGGAAATTTTAGAGGAGTTAATCGGAGGCGCAACACGATATGCTTGAAAAGGCAAAATTTCAAGGACGTGATAAGGAAATTCAAGGTGTGATGGTTATTTAGTGGTTGCGCTCTCCTTTGTGTAGCTTCCAATTGCACCTAGTTTCGAGTCGGAATTTAATGGATTAAAAACATGTTCGATAAATTTCGTTTCTACCAAACTAGATGCATGCTTCTGTCCTCACGACACTCAAAAAGACAAAGAGCAACAGAGTGGATTGTTTAATATTTACGAGATGGTTTTTAATCTCCTATTTGATAGATTAGTTTTTCAAAATCGATAATGCTTCCTTATTACATATCACAGTTGTGTGAATGCCATTCCGCAGCCTGATTTGTAGGAGAAATGGCTTTTAACGAGATCAACGAGTTTTCTTTTGTGTGTGTGTGTGGATAAGAATTATGGCTTAAGCGCAGACAGGGTAAATTCTTTGTCCTATATTGCTAACTTAAGATGGTTTTAAACAACTTCAAGAACAAGCAACAGAAAAGATTTGCGAGAAACTTAAGACCTATGGTTGCAGACTTTTGATAAGCATATCTCTGCACGGTTAAGCACGTTTAAAAATAGATAAGTGATTTCGTTGAACAGCTTTTTTTTTTAAAATACATGACTCTAGTTGGGTCGATAGACATAACAGCGCCAACGCATTTATTTTTAATTGGACAGAATGAGTTTTTTTTTTACAGACTAAAATGACCTGTTGTGTAACGTCTTTGTGATTAGATGATTGAGGTTTAGTAATTACGCGAAGAACTCGTTGTTGCTCGTTCATGAATTCACGAGCCTTCAGAATTAAGTGCGTACAGTGCATCACTTCGCTAAAGGACTATAAGGTTAACCAAGTCTCGGAGCCTTATGTTTTAAAAATGTATGCGTAAATGAAGACGCGTAAGTGGTAACTATTTCAATGTATGTCAATATCGTGTGCTTCAAACCACAAAACCACAGATGTCAACTTATCAATGTCACATTGTACTTTACTAGATAATTCCTTTCATCATCAAATCCGAAATAGATGCCAAACTACTTCCCTACAAACGATTAACCACTAAATTACCAATTCAAATATTGGAGGAATACTTGAAGCAACTGTAGATGTACACTTGGTAGGCTACAACTTGGAACAAACTCATGTAACTAAAAGGAGTTTACAAAGCGGTCTTAATGATATAGAGAGAATACAATTAAACGCCTTGGGATAAATTGAAACGCAACACTGTCTAGATAGATTATGTTGGAAACTTGACGAGTGAACTTGATGGTTTTAAAAGTCTAAGGCATATGTTCGCTTACTTGCTTCGTCAAGGATTGAAACCTTAAAAAAAGTAAAAGAAATAGTCATTTTTTTTTCAATAAAACTAGAGCAGCATTGCCCAGTCTTTCATGGCTTTAGGTCAAAGAATGGTCGTCTTTGTTTTCATGTTGCCGCGTGATACACTGCGTGGTCGAATTGCCGTTACGCCCGAAAGGTTAAAACGCTTGGCGCATGATACCCGCGTGAGTTCTTCATGATTTCCACCAAAACTCGTAAACATTCGTTTACGTAACTTTACATTCACAGTCTAATAGTTTTGTTCTTAGGAATGAAACCCTCACAATTGGATCACACTGTTTCACGGGACTATAAAGTTCTAATTATTCATGAGCAGCGGGTAATTAATCAAGCTGTTTGTATATGCACTCTCGCTTATAAACTCACCCAAATATCAAACATAAACCCATTAGTAACCTAAAAAATAACTGCTACTACCTCACCGGGAACCTTGCGGTTAAGAATGCAATTCTAGCACTTCCCTAGAACAAGGTTAATCAGCCTCAGGGCAAGTTTGTGTTGGAAATTTTTCTTACTTCATGCAGTAAAGGATAATCAGATGAGGCAACACATATTTGACAAATCTTCTTGACAGAGCAATCACGTCAGTCATTACATTGCAATAACAGGATATTGATAATGGCCCTGGCGAAAAATAACATTTTACGTATTAGGAGAAAAACAATTTTGAGAACTAAATACATATTGTGAGAGGGACCGTACTCGAAAATCGACTTTCCGACATTTCCTAAGAAAGAGAGGGAAAACTGAACGTGAATGATACGAAAATAAGGCGCGAAATGGTCGGAGATTACAGTAGATGGGGAATACAAAGCCAGCAAGGCAGTTCATCTTTAACATCTACCCTTATTGACTTTAAGCTTTTTCAGTAAGTTGTTTTTATACTCACACCAGCTAAATGACGTTTCCAGAGGCTTTGTTTGGTAAAGTGGTCGATGCTATTCAAATCTTAATTTGGGGAATAAATATAATTTGTGGTCACAATCAGCACACGTCATTGAATGCGTTAGATTTTTAATATCTATTTCGAGGCGATCTCTAAGACATTAGTAAATGGTTAGATGAAACTTAAAAAATATTTGTACCGGGGAAATTGACGATTTATCGTAATCTTATGCTTCTCTTTAAAATCTGATAATTATGTATTTTCCATTGTATGTATGAAGACATTTGAAGACGGACCCTATCCTGAAAATTACGAGAACGTGGCAACGCGCTAAAATCTTCGTAATGCAGAAAAATCTGACGCGTTTACGTTGCCTGTGCGCGTGACACGCTACGCGAACTTTTAAAAATCAACCAAATCGGTGTTATTTTGTCTTGAAACGTAAGGTGAGTGATAGAAGATGTAACCATGATCAGGTAAAGTAGCTCAATCATGTACGAAAACCATTTCATATGATCACCACTCTCCTACTTAGCCGTCATAAAAAATTTTCCGACATCAAGTACCAACCTAAACCAATATAATTCTCCACTAACTCTCGTCATGTCTGCTAGTTTACGTTTTGACTTTGATGGGACCATTCATTGAGAAACTTCCCCTTGGAGTAAAAATGTTCATCATACATCCCTTAAAGAAACAATTACCTAAACGATTCGGTATTTTCTCTCGTGTTCCTCGTTCGTCAGTCTTAACGAAAACGCTCCAAGGTCCTGTGTTTTGCTTTCTGCATATCATTTCATCTCTCACAATATTGAGCATGCGCAACCGTGTCGGGTGCCACTCTCTGCACACATGACCACGTGATTAAAACACACTTTGGCGGGCGAGGTGGTTAACGGGATAAAATACTCAAATGAAATGCAGTCTCGATTACGCATCACCGGCTCAATCGATACGATAAAAATAAATCTTTCAGATGAGTCGGAAATTTAAGCTATCATAAGCACCCTATAAGATGTTTTTCTTTAGGCGGCTATGCAAATTTCAGCTCGCTGATAAAGTACAAACAAAACATTACCCGGATGTAAGTAAATATTAAATAACTACTGCGCACAAATGCGCTTGCGATAAATTGAAAGTGGAACCGATCAAGATTGTCACTGTTTCGTCTATCAATGGGACGCTATTGCTAACCACCAATTGCCATTAGATTTTGAAATTTGTTTCAACCAAAAAAGGTTTGATTAATGTAATGTTCGTTTTCAACCCGAAAAATTTTATTCAGAGCGAAAATTAAGCACGTCTGGACAAATGTTGGTTTGGACCTTAGCATTACAGCTATCCTCACATTATTTGAAAGACTGTGTATAATTTCCTTTAGTTACAATGTCTGGCAATTCCTCATGATATTTCTTTTCTGAATTTTTTTTCAGGTTAAGAATAATTATGGATCGTCTTTTCCTGGCTGTGTTTCTATGTGTCAGCTTGATGCCGCTTGTTTTCAGCGCCGGTAAGACTCCGGAATTTTATATACATTCATTTGTTTTCCTCTTCTCTGTTTATGTTACCATTTGTCAAAAGGAGATTTTATATTTTTTTGAGGTCTACAATCGCGAGATCTTTTAGTTTTGCGTCTCTACCGAATAAACACCTTGAGAAAGATGGGGATTTACATACATCTAAACATATTATGTATTGCACCAGGTATTACACAAAGATGTCAAACCAAGTGAATGAAAATTCATTTGAATTTTCTTTGTGATATCAAAAAACCTCACAGAGGTGAACGTACACGATGACTTTCACCTCGTAAATCTGTGATGCAGTAGTTCTACGTCCCCGAGACTATCAAGATGCTGGCTAGTGATGAAAAATCCGATCATCGTCCGAAATTCGCACCTGTAATACAATTTTGAGGGTCCAAATGTAATCTAAAATTAGATTAAAAAAAAATTATAAGATTCGCAGTGAAGGATATAAAATCAGCATCTGTATCTTTCTGTAGCAGACAATGCCCCAGAGTTCCCGTTGACTGTACATGTACACTCTGTGAACTGTTTCTGATATTACTTTTTTTGTTTCCTCGTAGATTGGGACTATGTCGTGGGTGGTCCAAAGGGTAAGATTTGTTAACGCTATCGCCTAAGTAATCCTTTATTTCGGTTTCCTTGTGAATCGATTGATTAAAATTTCCTATTACGAAACAAGGATATGGCCAATATTTAACGATTATTCCGAGAGCGCACGTCGGATATGAGATGTTAAGTACCCAACAAAGCGCTTAACACTAGGTTGGTTATGACTGACCGAGATCGTATCAAACAAGTGCGAATGGAATAATTGTTTTATTAAATTCTCCGCCTTTCGTTTATGCTATGGGAGCTTAATGAATTTGTTTAAACTCTAAAATTGAGAAACACTTAGATGCTGGCTTCTATACACGGGATGTGAGCTTATAAGCGGAATTGAGTGAACTGATGAGAACACTCGAAATGCAGTACCCAGAGTTGAAATTGAATCTTACTTGATATGCAGTGATTTTACACTGTCGTGCGAATGTTCAACCGATTTATATATACCTCAATCGATTGTCCACAAGCCGAGATTACCCGGTAGAAGACACTATAGAAGAAAATAAAAGCCAGGGTGAGCGCACCTCAGTGTACAGAGGAAAAGAAACTTTTACGGGCAAACGTTTTAAACTTGTCTCTTTTTACGACCTGTTCTGGACATTTTGAAGTCAAACATACCTCAAAAAGATTGCTAATAGGTTGTTTGTCTACGTGACTCCAGACTCTCTCCGAAAATATCGGGCCAAAATAGAAAACTGAGACATCCCAGCTCACACACATAACGGCCAATAATTTCATTCAAATTTTCTTTTCCTTTATATTTTGAACATGGCAGACCCAAGTGCGATTTTGTGCCTAGGAATTTCGGGTAACTAATTTTGCAGTAATCAAAAATCGTCTTATGATTTTGGCTAAAAATGAAAACACTTATAATCATCGACAACACGAGCTCCTAATCATCCACACACAAACAAGAGAATGATATTCTCTTCATACAAACTAAAATAATCGTCTAGATCTATCCATAGGATAATAACAATTATTGCTGCTCTTAGCTTATCAGCGTGGCGTATTTGTGTTTCTACAGGCCCTGGAAATTGGTCTGGGACTTGCAAACCCGGAAAGAAGCAATCTCCCATCAACATAAAAATGGCTGAAACAGAATATGCAAACATGGACCCTTTTAAGCTCACTAACTACGACAAGATGCCGACAGCCAACTATACCCTCAAGAACAACGGTCATACTCTGCAAGTTGATTTCTCTGAGAAATTTTTTAACGTTAGCGGTGGGGGATTGAAAGGAGTTTATACCACTGTGCAGTATCACCTTCACTGGGGGTCAGATAAAAGTCAGGGATCTGAACACACAATGGACAACAAAGCATACCCTGCTGAGGTTAGTAAATAAAGAACGTACTTAACAATTGTATGCTGCCTCTTCCTTTGTTTACACGGAGCCATTCGCGAAGCGAGAACGTGGTGAGTAAGGAGAGCTAGAGTGAGGAACCAGCTTCCTGCACAACAACCCCCCCCCCTCCTCCTCACACACCCATAGCAGGGGTTCTTCTCTTACACTGAGGGTTGGCAATTTTAACAACAATTCGTCGCTGAGGTTGGCAAATGACAAAAAAATAAATCATCCAGGATAACAATACACAGTCGCTCTTTCTCAGCACGTGAGATCGAAGGGGAGAATCTCAAGGTTGTTTATACTACTTAGTAGAACAAGTGTAACATTTACCCCTCCCCTCCTCCCTTTCGATTGTAGAAAATTTGCGCTTTTGGGCATGAATGATAAATTGGAAAAGAAGGGCACTTTCTATCAACAAATTCAACAGCATGTTTTCTGGGAATGTCAAAACTGCTAGTGGAATCTTGAGTTCTAGTGAGGCGAAGAATTTAAGGCGAAAAATATTCTTCTTGTTGTCAAGTTTTCGTATATTTAACTAGAAATAAAACCCGACGAATTGCGAATCCTGATTAATTTAAAACTCTAACTTTAACACTAAAAAACTTTTTTCTTGAACAGATACACTTTGTTAGCTACAACACCAAATATCCAAACATAAATGCTGCACTTGCCAAATCAGACGGTCTTGCAGTTCTTGGTGTCTTTATTGAGGTACTTCCAACATCTCTTTTTCTTTTCTATTGAGTAACTTTTGAATCTTTTTTTTTCTGATATTATGTTATTTATTTCTTTTAGGTTGGAGGTAATGATAACCCAGCATACGGATTTCTGAAATATGCCAAGAATGTCACCACAGGTAAATCAGGCTTTGGGATTTGATTTAATGTTTAACATCTCTAATTTGAAACTGTACTGCGCTGTGCTGTAATTAGTAAGAAGTAGTAAAAAGGCGTGCGCATAAACAACATAAATTTACGGTCCTTCAATTTGAATCTGCGCTCCTCGATATCTTTTTTTTCTTTTGTGGTCACCAAAATACTAATCATCGTTTTTTTCCAAGTCATATCCTGAGTCATTCATTAATGTATTTATTCAGCTCTTAAATTTAAAGTTCGACATATATGCATATTTAGTCATTCACCTTAATTCGTTTATTCGTCGATCAATTTCTCGTTCTGTTGTTTATTATCATGTCCTGTACTTTCCTATTTGCATGTCCACTGGGCCATACGTTTCTTCGACATTATGTTCAGTGCTCAAACAAATGGCGATTAACACAAGGACAAACAATACACAATCGCATAGATAGTTGTAAAGAGTGTCATCTATACTTTAAACTGTATTAATCCTTTAACCTCTAAAAGTGACCAGCACTCGATTTCTCCTTATATCATTACCCCTAAATGAGACTTTCCGACATGAGAATTAAGAAAGTGATGTCCACTTGAGAATTTCCTGACCGTTGAACAAATTTTCCAGGGCAGTAACAGGGAATATATAAAGGAAACAGTACGGAGAATAAGCACTCTGATGTCAGGGTATAAAGAGTTCGGTAATTTTCTATTGTTTGGGTAGGAAGGCGTTCATTGGAAGAGGACAACAAATTTCATATAATTAACTGCGCAGAAGACGATAATTAGAGAGATTTGAACCGCTTCAACAATTGCGCACTTTATAACTTGGCTAATGAGTTATGATATTAATTCTCACAGAATCGACAATGACTATTATGCCATTCAAGCTGAAACCGGCGTTGCCAGAAACATTAGGCAAGTTTTTCCGTTACAGTGGCTCCTTAACCACTCCCGGATGTAACGAAATTGTCACCTGGACGGTCTTCAAAGACAGCGTCAAAATATCCGAGGATCAGGTATATTATTTGATGGTGATTCTTTGACTGCTAAGAGTGCCACGTGAAATGACGGATTTGCAGCTTTGTAAATATTAGTAAACATTCGATTAATAATTTTCTCAACTGTTTAAAATTATGTCTCGGTTTGTAACAACTTCCCTCTTTTATGGTATACTTTTGACTGCGCATGCCCCAATCAATGAAAGGTGAAGTATCGTTCAGGAGCGCGCCTAACAACCAAAAGGAAATATCTCTTTTAAATTTTTTTTCGGTTTTAGGTCGTACTTTTTTTTAATAAGAAATAAAGTCATCAAATATCAGACAAACCGAGAGCAAATGATATATGTGTGAAGGGCTGTTTTATGATTTGGCCTTCACTAAGCTTTCACAGCTGTTTACGTTTTGGGGGAGTGGGAGTGAGATTCTCTTTTTGACGCTCCTACTTGACAGGGTGAGGGGGAAGGAGGGGGGGGTTGAAGAAAGGGAGATCTTTAGCAGTGGTTGAAATTCAATTACTATTGGCATAATTTTATTTTCTTTCTATAGATGAAATATCTGCGCATGCTCAAGTTCAAAGACAATTCAACGATGGTTGACAATTACCGTCCAGTTCAGGATCTCTATGGCCGCGCAGTTAAAAACAGTTTCCAGGAAACCACTCCAACAGCTGGTGCAGGCATTATTGACATAAGCGTTGGTCTGTTCTCACTGATGCTGTTGACCGTCCTGTTTGGTCGTTAACTTTCCGCATCGCTCTGATGTAATTTTGTTTTTTTTCAAATTGTTTTTGCAAGTTTTATTATCATCACTATTGTTTTAGGCGGTAGTTGGTACACTTAATGTGCTTTTGCTAATGTAATGTGATTTTCTCGGTATTTGGAAAAAGCAATTAGTTGGGTAAGAGATGATTTGTACCTTTTAACCTTTTACCTTTGCCCAATATCTGTAAACTAATTTGAAAGAGATGACGTCGATAGACCCAATTTACACAGACTTACTTACTCGCTTAGTTCATTTTTCCATTCAAGGATAATATGGACAAATGCAAAGATTCTATATTTTATTCTTTCACCGGATGATTTAGTGCGACGTTTTTTGCGTGCTTTTTTAATGTTATATCTCTGTCACAATGCTTGTAGGAGGATAATTTAGACTTAAAGTAAAGATTCTGTTGCACGCAAAAGATGTTGACGTTGTGTTATCTGAGTGGTATCTTCTAAAAAAGCTTGAACAGACTGCGTCGGTGACGGCAAAGAAATCCTGGTGAATCAAAAGATTTTAGACGCATTGATAGCTCTTCGTGTGTTTTAAGACTACTTGTATTTAGAGCCGTCCTTGCACAATAAAAACGTGAAATAACCATATTTTGCGCATTTAAATGGCGAGAACCATAACAGGGTGCTGTCAACGTGAGCCGTTGGACAGAGGAAATCTGAAGCTGGCGTTTTTGTAGGCGATGCTCTCACAATTGCTCAAACTCTCTCGATTATCCTCCTTGAAAGAACTGATGTACTATTTCGGTCTACTTCATCTCTAGATATTAAAGGCAACCCATTCTTTTCTTTACAATACCTGGTGAGAGCTGTAATATATTCCACATTGTAAAAGTAGACCAGCCGAAAAATAATTAGCTGCATCGGGCTTTTGTTGGCAAGTTTTAAACTGGGATGATGGTGAGAACAGAGACCCTGTCCCCGCTCTCCCTCCTTCTCCTCCTCTTTTTAAAGAAGGCCGAAGACTGGACCAGAGAAATTGGAGGAAATCATGCCTTCAAATAAGCCGCAAAAGGAACAGCATTAATGATCTCCTATTTGAAAACGTTAAGGGAAAACTACTTTAATCTACTCCTTCGTAATCCACAACCTGCAATATCATTTACAACAGATAAACCACTCGTCCGATAGAAACGTTTACAACACTTTAATTGCAGTCGCTGACCAGCAGAAATAAGTCGAGGATTCTTGCACTGCGTGCTTAGTAGAGTTCCATAAGACGTTTCCCAAAGTGTAACAAGTTGGTGAGAGGTCACACGTTGGCGTAAAAAATAGCTTTGACTAGCCCAGTGAGACTTCACTCGCACATGCGCGCAGAAGTAGCCAGATGATAGGTGTGAACCTGGCTGCAAGGTTCAAACTTGAAAAGTTAGCGGAAGTTAGGAAGCTTTGGGCCTAGTCGAAGTTTCTCGTTGGAGCAAAAACAATTAACATGCATGAGTCTGGGTAGGATTTTAAACACTTTGCTAAGCCGTTAAACTTCCGCAGGTGATAAACATGTACCTCTTCTTCACAAATTTGACACATTATCAAGGAAAAATATTAAAAAGAATAGACAAATTCATCATCATATGTATGTCGTCTTGACCAGTTTACCAGGAAATGAGGCCAGGTATGAGACCCAGAAATCCTCCACTACTTATATTGCATTAAATCTACATTTCAAGAGCTGCGCTCCGCTCAACAGCTGATTCATAATTCTTGGAAAAATCCAATTTGTCCTAAAATGAGAACACTGATATAATGTTCTGCACTGAATTCCATTCAAATTATTTCGGTTATTTGGCAAAACAACTCTTCAGGGTGCAATGCTATTTACATTCGTAAGTATTGACAGGTTGACTAAACAAGGTAAATGATGGGGGAACCATCCGTAATAAAAGACGTCTACATGAATCAATTTATCGCCTTCCTCTTTGTACCTTAAACACTTCGCATACCAGGAAAGGAACACCAAAACAGAGTTCATTTTAAAGGTAAACCTCTTATTTTTGAGCAATTCAGCGATAGTGTGTGCGTAATTCCACAGGTAGCTGACATTTAATCATAAGCCTGCGTAGCTGGTAGACTTTAGGGTGCTAGCTGACATTATTATACGCGTCGAAGCTGCGAAAACGAGAACCCAACCTTGAAATCGCTCTTACGGCCTTGCTACTCGATTTCAAAACTAGAGTGAACTCTTGATAGCTGTCTGCATTTGGCTGAAAAGGGTAAAAGCCGTTATTTAACTGTCAAGGCTGATGCCAAACACCAGATCCAAACCACCTGAGTTTTACGGCCTCCTAATTCTGTTTGAAAAAGTAAGTCAAAGTAAAGTTTTGAGGGAAACCGAATGATATTTCATTGGCTGTTTATGAGCTAATAGACGATGCCTAATGTTAAGGAACATACATGGCTACATGTGTCGCCATCTAAATTCGCTCATCGGTGGAGTGATCGATTACTCCAATGACTCCTATGACTCCTACTTGACAGGGTGTGGGGGGCGGGGTGGGGAAGAAAGGGAGACCTTTAGCAGTGGTTGAAATTCAATTACTATTGGCATAACATTTTTTTCTTTCTGTAGATGAGCTATGTGCGCATACTCAAGTTCACAGGCAATTCAACGATGGTTAACGATTACCGTCCAGTTCAGGGTCTCAATGGCCGCGCAGTTAAAAACAGTTTCCAGGAAACTACGAAAACCTCTGCTGTTTCAACAAATTGACATAAGCGTTGATCTGTTCTCACTGATGCTGTTGACCGCCTACTACTCGCTTAGCTCATTTTTCCATTCAAGGATAATATGGACAAATGCAAGGATTCCATATTTTATATTATTATTATTATTATTATTATTATTATTATTATTATTATTTCCATATTTTATTCCTTCACCGGACGTTTTTTGCGTGCTTTTTTAATGTTGTAGTTCTGTCACAATGCTTGTAAGAAGATAATTTAGACTTTAAGTAAAGATTTTGTTGAACGCACAAGATGTTGACGTTGAGTTATCTAAGTGGTATCTTCTAAAAGAGCTTGGACAGATTGCGTCAGTGATGGCAAAGAAATCCTGGTGAATCAAAAGATTTTAGAAGCAGTGATAGCTCTTCGTGTGTTTTGAGACTGCTTGTATTTAGAGGCGTCCTTGCACAATAAAAACGTGAAATAACCGGCCATATTTTGCGCATTAAAGAACGAGAACAATAACAGGATGCTGTCAACGTGAGCCGTTGGACGAAGGAAACCTGAAATTGGCGTTTTTGTAGGCGATGCTCTCACAATTGCTCAAACTCTCTCGATTATCCTCCTTGAAAGAACTGATGTACTATTTCGGTCAACTTCATCTCTAGATATTAGAGGCAACTCATTCTTTTCCTTACAATACCTGATGAGAGCTGTTACATATTCCACATACGTAAAAGTAGACCAGTAGAAAAAGGATTAGAGACCTTATTCCCGCTCTCCCTCCTTCTCCTCCTCTATTAGGGAGTATCGAAGACTTGACCCGAGAAATTGGCGGAAATCATGCCTTCAAATAAGCCGCAAAGGAACAGCATCAATGATCGCTCATTTGAAAACGTTGAGGGAAAACTACTTTAAACTACTCCTTCGTTAACCACAATCTGCGATATTGTTAACAACAAATTAAACACTAGTCCGATAGAAACGTTTACAACACTTTAATTGTAGTCGCTGACCAGCAGAAATAAGTCGAGGATTCTTGCACTGCGTGCTTAGTAGAGTTCCGTAACATGTTTCCCAAAGTTTAATAAGTTGGTAAGAGGTCAGACGTTGGCGTAAAAAAGGTTGCTTTGACTAGCCCAGTGTGACTTCACTCGCACATGCGCGCATAGACAGCCGGATGATAGGTGCGAACCTGGCTGCAAGGTTCAAACTTGAAAAGTTAGCGGAAGTTAGGAAGCTTTGGGTTGTGTCGAAGTTTCTCGTTGGAGCAAAAACAATAACGAACACGCATGAGTCAGGGTAGGAGTTTAAACACTGTACTTAGCTGTTAAACTTCCGCAGGTGATAAACATGTACCTCTTCTTCACAAATTTGACACATTATCAAGGAAAAATATTAAAAAGAATAGACAAATTCATCATCATATGGATGTCGTCTTGACCAGTTTACCAGGAAATGAGGCCAGGTATGAGAGCTAGAACTCATCCACTACTTTATATTGCATTAAATCTACATTTCGAGAGCTGCGCTCCGCTCAACAGCTGATTCGTAATTCTTGGAAAAATCCAATTTGTCCTGAAATGAGAACACTGATATAATGTTCTGCACTGAATTCTATTCAAATTATTTCGGTTGTTTGGCAAAACAACTCTTCAGGGTGCAATGCTATTTACATTCTTAAGTATTGACTGTTTGACTAAACAAGGTAAATGACGTGGGAACCATCCGAAATAAGAGACGTCTACATGAATCAATTTATCGCATTCCTCTTTGTACCTTAAACACTTCGCTTACAAGGAAAGGAACACCAAAACAGAGTTCATTTTAAAGGTAAACCTCTTATTTTTGAGCAATTCAGCGATAGTGTGTGAGTAATTCCACAGGTAACTGACATTTAATCATAAGCCTGCGTAGCTGGCAGATTTTAGGGTGCTAGATGACATAATTACACGCGTCGAAGCGAGGACCGAACCTTGAAATCGCTCTTACGGCCTTGCTACTCGATTTCAAAACTAGAGTGAACTCTAGACAGCTGTCAACATTTGGCTGAAAAGGGTAAAAGCCGTTATTTAACTGTCAAAGCTAATGCCAAACACCAGAGCCAAACCTATTAAGTTTTACAGCCTCCTAACCCTGTTTGAAAAAGTAAGTCAAAGTAAAGGTCTCGAGGAAATTCAAATGATATTTCATTGGCTGTTTATGAGGTCATAGACGATGCCTAATGTTAAGGAACACACATGGCTGCATGTCTCGCTATCTAAATTTGCTCATCGGTGGAGTGATTAGTCATGCAACGAGATAAGCTAGTGCCAGGAGAATCCATTCACAAAGGTAGAAAGCAGAAGTAACAACTGTGCTTTCGTTTCGCCCCTCAAAATGCACATCGGACCTTAGTTCTAAGATTCGAATCACTTGAGCAGTTTAAAAAAAATCTGTTGACAGGAATTAGTTTCCAACCTCTGCTTATAGTAGGGGACTATAAGTCACCGGATATGATTGGGCTGGAGCTCTCTTTTATTTCAAATGATATATTTTCCATTGAAAGCAAGAGCTATTAACGTCGAACCAAGCATTCTCTTTGAAAATCGATAAAAAGGTATTTAATATTCCAAGAAAAGTTCTGAAACAAGATACTTGTCAAAAGAGATACGAAACTGTAACTTAGTTATTAATATCAATCGTTCTTCCTTTAAAGACTTTTTTTCAGGTAAATTTAGCTATGAATAGTTTTCTGCTGCTTGTTCTCCTTTGTGTCAGCTGGTTAACTCCGGGCGTTTTCGCGGCCGCTGGTGAGTAAACAAAAAAAATTCCTGTCCTGATTAGCCGTTGAATTTAGTTCAAAGGAAAGTGTATGAGAATGAGCTAATGGGAGAATATCAGAACTGATTTGTATTTTCCATGATGTTCTCGAAGTTTAACTCTAAACATCTGTTGTGAGGTGTTGTTGTGAAGCCTTGTAGAGCATTGGCTGCTTGTGATTCTTAAAGCACCACCAAATTAGAGTGGCACTCGTCCAGCCGCGTCACTAAGTCGATATCTAATTTGTATTTTATTTAATTTAAAAAATGATTAATAATATTTTTATTGTATTTCATAGATTCATGGTCTTATACTGGGGTAGACCAAGATGGTGAGATTTTAAACATACTCCCAATTTCTTAGACTTTACGACATAAATTTCTGTAAATTATTATATTGCTTCTATACTACATTTCGTCTACTAAAGCGTTATCAGAACTCCCGACTCTCACATACAAATCACGGTAATTTTCTGTGTGGTTACCGTTTTAATTCTTTGTTTAGAACAATTGTTATTTTAGTATTAATGTTGTCTCTGCCGTCTCAACGCAATTGATGTGTTACAGGCCCAAAAAACTGGACAGGTACCTGCAAATCTGGAAAGAAACAATCGCCCATCAACATAAAAATGTCTGACACTAAGTATGAGAAGATGACCGATTTCACACTCACGAATTACGATCGACCCTCCTCTCTGAATCTCACGTTCACGGCTACAAACAACGGTAAAATTGGAACAGTTGTATTTGAAGTCCCTCCGAATATCTACAACGTTAGTGGCGGAGGACTGGAAGGTGTTTTCACCACCGTTCAGTTCCACTTTCACTGGGGGTCAAATAATTCAATAGGATCAGAACACACTTTGGATGGGAAAGCGTTCGCTGCTGAGGTACGTAAATAAAGAACGTACTCCGTCTGTACAAATGTGCACATTAACTTCAACGGAGTGTGAGCGCGGAAAGAAAGGGACTAGGAGTGGTTGGTGAGCTGGCTTCTCGTCGTTATGGGCTAGCGTCTAATTCACTGGCGATTCTTCTCAGGGCATCCAAAAATGAGCCTAGGACTAAATGCTCTACTCCAACTAGAACACTGGGTACCATGTTGTTTTATGACTCTGCATGAAATTTTAAACGTACTTCGTTACATGTACACCACGATCCTTTAGATGCGAGAAAAAAACCTTTAAAATTTAATTTCCAGACTTCAGAGGAAGTTTTCCAAACTTAAAGAAAGCCACAGCTCGTTAAATGTTAATCTTTGGTCTTTCCTTAAAGTCCTTGAAACAAACGTTAAAATAAATTTACCAAAAAGGAAAGGTTCACTACAAAGAAAATTTTAAATTTACTTTTCCAAGTAAGGGCAGAGTCCAATAGCGCTTAACTTAGCTGATCCGACGTGCAATTTAAAAAAATTGGGTAACCCCGCTTGAAAGCTTGGATACCTAAAATTATTTTCAAAATTGATTGACTTGAAGTTCTCGTTTTGTTTGAAAAGTTGCATTTCGTCAGTTACAACACCAAGTACTCAGAATTTAAGGATGCAAAAAACAAATCAGACGGGCTTGCCGTGCTTGGAGTGTTCATCGAGGTATGGCAAAAATACTTGTCACTTCATTTGAATGTACCTAAATGCATAACAATAAAACGTGATCTATTTCTATCATGTCTTGTTCCAGGTTGGCGATAAAAAAGATCAAGCATTTTCATTTTTAGATGAGTATCTCGGTGAACTCGTGAACGGCAGTACGTATACCAGTCTCTTGTACATTTGTTTGTTTCTTTGTCCACCGGTGGGGGTCATTACCCACAACTTTCACCGACATCGAGGCGAACAATTACTTTTGTTTACATCAAACTTCAGTCAATATACCGAAAAATGGTCGAAAATTCAACCCTTAACGTGTGACTGTTTCATATCGCCTACTCGGAGGTGAATAGAACTTGCTTATGATTTTCCAACCAGCCAATCACCTGTGTGATGTAAGCTAAAAGCGTTTGATCCCACAGGTACAAGCTGCAACGTAAGCAACGTCTGAAACCTCTGAACTCCCACATGAAGAAGTTAAGGAGACTAACAAAGGGCGGGGGTTGTCTGAGACATTTGAGCCCCTTCTTTGTATAGAGATATGGATAATTTCAAGCAACGAAACAACCCAGCATGCATTGTAATGCCAGTACAATGCTACTGTAGGGCCCTTTAACAGAAAAATCTTGGTTATCGTAAGCCCCCCCTGTACAGTGATAGTCAAGTCAATCTCAATAAAGTTTGTCATTATTCTACCCATTTAGAATTTTGATATCCAAGGCAATCTTTTACCCGCTGTGGGGGAGGGAGAACAAGTAGTAGGACAAGAAACAACTTACTTATCTTTCACGCTAATTTATTCACAAGGATATGCTTCTCTAATTGCCTGACGTGACTTACGTTACTCTCACAGACTCGTCAGTAAGTAACATTACTACGTTTGCTCTGGCACCTATGTTGCCTTGGACCACACTTCATAAGTTCTTCCGGTATCATGGTTCCTTAACAATTCCTGGTTGTGACGAGTGTCACTTGGACACTTTTCAACGACTTCGTGCAGATCTCAAGTAAACAGGTAACAAAGAGAGGTCTTCTAATCCAACAGGACTGAATTTAGAACACAGCCCACATTGTCTACACATGTAAGTTGGAAAACTTAGGATGGCTCTGGCTTTGCACAAGATTCAGTTTCTCGGTTAATAAAATCACTATTTGCCTGAGCTAACAGCTTATCAAATAAATATTGAATTGGCGTAATAATTATGTTCTTCGTTACAGATAAAGTATTTACGCAGCCTCACATACGCATCACGCAAGGAAATGGTTAACAATTATCGTCCAGTACAGCCGCTCAACACAAGAACCGTGAAGAACAGTTTTCTACATCCCTCTTGCCCACTGCTAAACTCTGCCAGCATCATCATCGATAGAAACGCTGGCCTATTCTCACTGTTGTTGCTCTCTGCACTCTTTAAACACTGATTATATTCGCAGTGAACATTTTCATAAGGTCTCCATTTTTTAAGTAGCTTACTTGGTTGTCGTAGCTTAGACGCGTGTAGACACACTTGTACCAAGAAGCTTATCTATCTTTACCGAATTCTGTCTGAAGACACTCAGACGCAGAAACCAATTTCAACGGAAGACAATCAGGGAGCCAAGCTATTAAGGTTTTCCAACACGCTTTGGAGTTTTTTTTTCCGAATGGTGTTAAAGTAAATAAAAAAATAATTCAAAGGGCCCTTGGCATCCTGAATATAGAAGTTTTCTGCACTTGCATGATGAAGATATGAGAGTGATCTTTGAAGAGTAACGCAGCAAAATACCTCATAAGAAAAGCCTTCATTAGTTCTTAGTGTTTGTTTTATTTTTACCGTGGAAAAAATGATTTCTCCTGGAAAAAAAAAAAAAAAGAAAAGAAAAAGAAAACAAGAACAAACAAACAAACAAACAAAAAAAACCAGAAAAGGTCTCCGAAAAGAAGGCTACCATCACTTCTTTGCTGCAGTTACCCATTTTTTCCGCGTCTTGCATTAAGTACGCAATTCCCCCCCCGCACGAAATCGGTTAATGAGTTAATGAGTATACCTAGCTTACTTCTATTGATGGCATCAGCGAGCACATGGGGCTACGCCCTAAACTTTTACAGCCCTACCTGCGATACCTAAAAAGAAAAAAAAATTAAGACAACAAAAGTTTCTCTGGCTAAAGTGGACATTAAATTCCAATCTAATCAGTAGAACAAACCGCTTTAAGACTACAAGTTTTCCTTCGCATTTCTCGAAAGTGAAGCATTCCAGTAAGAATTATTTTCAACCCAATTCAATGCCACGGTTTTATCGCAAACTAACTAAGTTTTAACTGGAACGGAAATAAACAAAACAATTCTGATTTTGCAAGCTGCCATTGTTCAGCTTGTGACTAGCGGACTTGTCATCTGCCCTACTACTTCTACTGGGTAGCCAAGCCCTGGGGAAGGTGCAGAGTAACGGTGTTCAAACCACGGAGGGGTCTATAATTATTTGTGGTTTGCACGCATCCTCCTTCATCGTCTTAAAATTCTCAAAACCTGGGGGTGATTTGCGAACTTTGTGTTTCCCGTTTGTCTGTTTTCGTTTGTCGCTTCGATTTTCCTCGAGTTGCTGGTCAACGCTTTTTTTCTCGGGTTTAGCTTTGCCTCTTTCTGATGGCGCAGCCCCTTCGGATAGTTTCCCAACCACTTCTCCAGAAGAGGTCTCATGTGTATTGGCAGCCCCTCCACCCTCCGTGGTTCCGTGGGTACTGGCAGTGGAAAACCTGCCTCCACTAGACTTCCCTCTTCCCCGCCTGGCAGATCTTGGCTTTTCTCCGTGGAAATTTTGTGACGAGCCACTATTTCTGCTCCCGTTGCTGACGTTCGTCACAGCATTCTCCAGGTTGTCTGAAGGAGTGTTCACCTCCGTTTCAAGTCGGGTTTGAGAACTCTCTGATTTATCTTCGTTCCAAAGCGCGAAGCCTCCCTCCAGATTTTTAGAAGGTTTTACAGGTTCTTTCTTCTTTAGCCTCTGTTCGGAAGTTTTCGACCTATTCTTAGTGAACTGGCGTTTTCTGTCGATTCTTTTTCCACAATGGTCCGATTTATCTTCGCCCGATCGATTTCTAGTTTTGTGTTCGGAGTGCTGACGAGTCCGAGTGGTTTCTGAGTGCTTCAAGAACTCTTTCTTACCATCTGATCTGTCTTTATAGACAACATTACCTAATTGGCTGGTTTCTCCAGCTATACCTCCCTGCTTGGGAGGATTATTTTGAGTGAGTTCTGCTGAGGAGTTATTTATTATATCTGCTGTCTCGGGCCCCGCAGAGGGCTCGTTTTCATGTACTGCCTCCTCCTGACGAACCTGTTGAGCAAAAAAAAATGATTAGGCGTGAGTAACAAGGTTCTAAGAACAGGAGAAATTTCAAGAAATCCACCTATGAAGATACCCTGAAGAAAGATTAGTAAGCAGCGTCGCTAAACAACCGTGCTACCTCAAATGCAACCACCTAGCTCCACCAATATTCACTAAGCACAATTTTTTTTCGAGATCATTTATCCTCATTACAGCTGCAGATCAGAAATAATCTGCTAGAGAGAGATGTAACACTTGTAGTATGAGCATAACTCTCTCTGCACAAAACAAAAATCGTTCAAAATACTTAAATTAAGACGTAACAAAATTAAGACGTAACAAAATGTAATTCAAGATTGAAGTCTTTGAAGCCCTAGTAAATAAGGTTGATAATGTCACCGCTAATGAAAAAGGCGACGCTCATAACAATAAACGATTGTGAATATATGAAAGTCATATGTTTAAACTGCGGATAAAGACGTGAATATAAAAGCGATCTTCGCAGTAATGAACACCACTTGAGCAGTAGTGAAAATAAGGCCTGATAAAAAGGTCATGGGTTCAAATCCCGTACAGGCCTGAATTTTTTTTTTGGGGCCTTATTTTCACTACTGCTCTAGTAGTGTTCATTGCTGCGAAGATCGCTTTCATCTTCACGCTTATAACAATGATCACAATTAGAGCAGTTTTCAGTTTAGTATCGAAAGTGACCTTGGATTGCTTCGGTTTTACTTTACTTCGCTGTGATTGGTTCACAAAACTAGCGCCACCACCATCTCAACCCAATAAGATGTCGAAGTAAAATAAATCTCCACCTTCGTCACTTGCGTTTTTCCGCGGCGATTCAAGCAAGTAAACTATTACTTTGAGTTCTCAATAAAATAATAACGATGGGGGAAAAGGAGTGAGGCAAATTAAGTCAACTTGTCCGCTGTGGAAATTATAATACATACCGACGTTATATCGATCAAAAATCTGTTTCTTTCTTTTTCCAAGTCAATCACTCCTCCTTTTCTTTTTTGTTTTTCATACAGCAAGGACATTTCTCTCTGGAGTTTCTTGATTTCTTCACTGGGTTTGTAAACAAACTAAACAAGAGATAAACTTTAAATAAGCTTCGTATCGGACAAAAACGTGTTTGGAGATTCGTCACTTTTGTTATCATCCCTTGACTCACAAAAGAATTAGTCTGGTCATTCCATGACTGAAAGAGAATTAGTTTAGAAAAAGCACAAAGTAACAACCTTAGCATATGAAACATGAAAAGAAGGATAGAACTGGTCAAAGGGATTCAATTTTATCATTGAACATCACTCAGTATGACGAAGGTGTTTGCAGTCCTGTACATGAATTATAAACATCAAACAGAAATGTCATATCCCAAGATAGAAGTTGGTCAAAAGACAAACTAAAGTTTGATGGAAAATGATATGACAAAGTAACCAATTATTATCAACAAACCTTCTCCTCATTCACATCATTAGAAGCCAGAGCCTTGAGTTCTTCAAGGTTGTAAGCAATTGCCATCCGGCACATAGGACACTCTACCTACAAATTTGACAATACATTTACCAATTTATTGTTTTCCTGACTAGTACAACAGCAGTACAATATATACTGGTTCAGCTGAAAAGTGCACCATGCTGTTATGCTAGAAACTTCATATAGAGGCCACCCTTGTGACTTAAAATGTGTCTTTTGTGGTTTAGGGGAATTTGTCTCACAATCAGAAACAAAGTTAGTATTGCTATAAAGGAGGTTTCTCTTTCCCAGAGCTATCAGACATGAATGGTCCAACTGAATAATGATTTCTGTTTCTTTGATTGAAAAGATCACTGTGCTTTTGATATAATATGGGATAAAGTAAACCCATTTAAAGGGAAAATTTTTAAGTCTGCTTCATGCACAAGCTTTTCTGTGATTAAAATCTTGTGCAATTGTTTGGAACCTAGTAACCCTTCCAATATCTGCTTGATCACTACTATTTAAAAAACTAATTTGATAAACTCACCTTTGTGTCATCTTCAGTTTCCTTTTCTAGTTGGAGAGAAAATTCTATGAATCTTGCTAAGCAGCCACAGTGAAAGTAATGGTAACACTCTGTCTTTGTAAATTTGTGTGTATCCTGTATACATTGAGGAATGAAAAAAAAAAATGTTAAAAGTGTTGTTGCTGTGATCAAACCTTATGCATGAAAGTCACCATAAAAGTGACAAGAGTGGACTGAAGACTTTTCACTACTGACTGTAACAGACGGTTGGAAAATAACAGAGACTTCACCCACATACTTCATACTCTTGCATTAACTGAAACTCTACTTGACCTTTGGTTTAGCAATTAAATATTGTGGTCTAACATGATAATGGATAAATGGTTCAGCTATAAATGTTGTTAGCTGAGCAAGCAGAATGTGGCTTTCGATATAATTCTGACCATTTCAATTCTGAAGTTTACCAGGTAGAATGTATTTGCTAGGCAAAACTTACACTATTATATTTGATGACCAGGACTTTGTGAAATGTTTTTGACATCTTTTCAAGCTGGGTTGGAGAGGTGGCTGTATTTCTTTTATCTAAAACTTGATTTATGAATAATCTTTACCATCACATATTGAAACTAACTATTGATTAAGGTTTCAAAAAACATTTTCCTAAACTCACCTGAAAATGGCTGAGGCAAATGGCACAAGTACAGCTGGGCATGTTATTGTCAGTTAAACTGTCCTTAGCATGCTGCAAAAGAGTTCATGCAAAGGAAACTATTTCTCTCCACTTAGTAGTGATGACAATAGTAATTAATGCTGTAGAGTACACAAAGCCAAAATTCTTTTCCTTTAACAAGATTGTATTTAGAATCAGCCACTTCATTTCATGTAACCTACAGTGTAAACCAATCAATCGATTCAATGGACTGACCTCAATAAGTTCAAACAACATAGGTCTTCCAAGACAACCCTCTGCGAGTGCTCTAAGGTTGACCAAAATGCTACAAAATGCACAAAAATATGGCCATCAGAATCATTGATTTTAAAAGCTGGAAGTGTAGAATCTTCTTACATAATATGCAACCTTTCAAGTTAATGCTTTAACTCCTAAGATCTGATTGCTAATTCTCTCCTGTAGCTGCTACACATTTCCTTGTAAATTAGTTGGGAGAACTTGGTGCTAGATCAAGATAACAGCTTCTACCTAATAAGTTTGAATATCCTCATTACCTGTGTGCTAAAGAATGTATGGATATTGTAGGGAGAAGTTTTATGTTAATCACTTCTGGGAGTTAAAGGATTAATGACTCTGACAAACACTTGTTCAAGAAGGTCACACTTTCTTTATACATGCTTTGAGAAATTAATGCAAAGTCAACATGTTGTCTCAGTTTACAAAAATATTCGAGCATTTGTGTATTTGGAGTTCAAAAATGAAAAAAAGGGCTTCTCAGGTTACCAAAAGGAAGTAGTCATTGAATGCTCTTAAATCACCAGTCCAAGGAATTGCTAATGATCACTGCTTATCAGCATGCCCTTGATTTCTTACAATGTTGAAGAATCAAACAATTGTTAAATTTTTCTACCTGTCAACATGGGCTTCAGATAATCCTCTGGGTGTCTTGATGTGAATGGAAGGTAATTCACACGGATACTGTTAAATATGACAATAAATGTTACTGCAAGGTTGATATAAAGTTGATTTTGTGATATAACAGTTGTAGCAAAGAATGATACTTATAACTTTCACAAGTAAAATAAGCAAGAAAAAACAGAGGGAAATTTTAAGGCTTATAAGATGGAAGCGAAAAACTTAACATCAGTTTCAAACTGTGGAATATACAAAGATCTGAGTAAAAGATCAGGAGAATGGGAGGGCATACCATAACTCTCCTGTAATAGTCTTTCTAATTCAAGAAGTTCATTCGAACTTATGTTAAATAGATATATGGTAGTGATCACATATGTAAGTCCCTGTTTTCCTTTTAAGAAAAACTATTTGTTGAAACAAGTCAATTCATTCTGTCTCTAGACCTTAGCTGAGGGCTGAGTCACCAAGAAATATCCTACACTATAGAGTTACATACCTTTTTTGGAAGGTGAATAAGTAATGTTAGACATACAAAACGCTTGTCCTCCTCATCTCCTGTGCTTGGATGAAGCAGAACACTAACAGCTGTGGGTCTGAAAGAAGGAAAAATCCAGAAAAAGTATTTTGGTATTTCTTGGATTTTAGGGTAGAGAAACCAGTCTTTCCTTCACTCTCCTTATCATGATAGTATTCATGAGTAAAAGTGCTTAAAATGAAAAATCCAGTGGATAACAGAATTGCCACTAAACCTTTAGTGAGAGAAAAGTAGAAGGAAAAAAGGTTAAAAGGAAAATCACTGGCGGTCACATTTAGCATTAAGTATTGAAAAACAGGCTTGGTAGCCTTTCCGTTTTGGAAAATAGTAACAAACAATGATGAAACCATGGTTAGTGCTATTACCAGTATTTAAAAAAATTAAGAATCCATGTACGTGTACCATGCCCTCTTTATACCTACACTTATCGGACTGTTATGTAGTTAACAATAATCTCTAACCTTATGCACAGACATAATCAACCCAAACAGCCTTCTCCATCGGTAATTATCTATAAAGGAGATGTTTAGGCGCTGCGCGCTTACCTCTCCTTTTCACTTTCCACTGTTAACTCGTGAATGTAAATAGCCGACAGTAATTCAATCTCTTCTTCGAGAGAATAGCTGCAAATTTATGGCATAGACTTATGGTTAATATAAACTATATAAAAGGTACAGATAATTGCGCTCGATAAACATTTTTCAAACCAGAAATGTCTTCAGGTACCTTCCATCTCCATCCACTATGGCCGCCATGTTGCATCATTAGTCTGCACTCTTACATGTCATTACTTGTCTTATCTAAGCATGCTCAGAATTCCAACCAGCGAAGGGCACTGGGGATAGTTTACAAAGTTATGTTAGTTCAAAGATTGGTTACGAAATTTTTCTTCATGGTTCCCCCATTTCTCTCTCCACTATTGACCTTCCCTTCCCTTTTCCTTCTTTAGCTCGTGGTGAATTTTCTACCATTTCTCTTTCGTCTTTTTAAAGAGACACATATTTACTTGAAAAACGAAATTCCCAATTTTAGCGCGCGTACTTATCTATAATTATTAGCATAGGAACGAGACAGCATTGTTCTGTCGAAAATAAGACCAAAGAGCCAGTACGCAGGAAGAACCGTATTTAATTTAATAACACAATTCGATCTAAAATACAAAGAAACCAGGTTGGCACTCGGCCTTACAAGTGTTCAAAACAAAAAGAAAGTTAACCGTAATAACCTGAAATCAACTGAGAACTTGCTTCTTGACTGCCTCCGTACTTGTGGCAAATAACTGGTTAGCAATATCACAATAACTGGTTAGCTTGGTTGAAACTGAACTGAATAACTAGTTTAAGCATCTTAAATTAAACGTTTTACGCGACAAACATTGTGATAATTACTACGATATATGAATTCAAACGGAGCGCGCGCGGAGCAGCAAACATAAACAGCGCGCGCGGAGCAGCAAACATAAACAGCGCGCGCGTTAAATTTAACTATTAGTTATTTTGCAATTGGTTCATACGTCAGCGTGCGTTTATCGAGATATGAAGCACGCGGGAAGTTTGGAGGGCACGAAAGATGCGTAAGAGTTGCTCGAGGCGTATAGTTAAATTTAACGCGCGCGCTGTTTATGTTTGTTTGCTGACGTCATGAGCGTGCACAATAGGAATATGAAGCACGCTCGCGCAATTGAATTTGATCGGAAAAATTTACTAGCTATGTTATAAAATAAAATAAAATGAATGTACAGTGAAACAAGAATATCATCGAAGGAATTGCATTCTCGCAAAAACTAACTATGAACTATTTATATTATGCTTATCAGCATCAAACAACAACAACCTCTGTGGCTAAAAATGTCGAGAATTTCCGATCTTGAAACTGACGTACCTTCGCAGGATGTAAATTGTACAAACCGTCATGAGAAGCTGCGTTGGTTTTCAATCATGTCAATGGTGTTTCGACTTAAATCAAGAGTACAATGACTTCAATGGAAACACTGCCAAAAGATGATCGTCTCTAAACGCGCGAACAGTTTTAACATCCAGTCTTGATGACAACTGAAGAAAAAAAAGGAACTGAAATGATACAATTACGTACAAAATAAACCTAATAAAAAGTGTGCGTTTTCTAGAAGAGATGTTGCAACTTCGAAATGCCACTTTACGAACTATATTCAGATGACTAAAGCCAGTTGCTCAGTTCACAAAACCAAAATGACAAATACAGAGAAAATCTAAGGACAATTAGAAAAGTCATTGGAAATATAAAGTGCATTCTGTAAACACACCCCGAGTTTATTGCCACGGAAAGAAACAGGAAATTGCGCCAAAGTCGATGGAAATTTTATTGCAGACAAGCCATCCTCCTCTGTTTTTGCACAGATATGTCAGATTTTAACCGATTTCACCGTCTGAGTTCAAAGAGTTCTGGTCCTGGTTGTTCGAGGGGTTGATAACGCTATCCACTGGATAAATCTCTATCCAGTGGATAGCGCAGTACGTTTCCTTGACACTTATACCCTGGATAGCGATTTATCTGCTGTAGGATAGCATTATCCGCCCTTTGAATAACTGAACCTTGCTAAGAGTAGGAGAGTTTTGTCCGACTTTTTGACAAATTTCGGATTCTTTCGTGCAACTTCGGACGCTTTCTTCCGATTTTAGGCGTTTTCGTCCTTTTCCGACCGATTTTGGTCGAGATCGCGTGGTTTTTTACGTTATCGTCCAATTTCGGACGCTTTTGTCCGATTTAGGACGTTTTCATCTGACCTCGAAAGCTATCAGGCTAGCCTCCGATTTCGGATGTTGTACTACAATTTTGGACGCTTCCGTCTGTTTTCGGTCGGACCTGTCCGATTTCGGACGTTATACGTCATAGGAAATCGAAGTCGTTATTGGTTAGTTTCAGGAGCATTTTCCCAACAGCCGTCCGCTGAACTTGCCTTAAAACAACATTTCGAGCACTGTTGTGTAATTGTAATTGTAATTCCACGACCTACACAATGAATCCCAGCCAGGATACTTTCGTCTTGCAGAGATGCATTTTCATATCTACACCGAGTTCATTTTAATAATTAACCACGTTACCGTCTGCGGTTGTAAGAATACCGCAGTCGGTAGCGTGGTTAGTTATTAAGTGCAGAATTTTCTTTCTTAGAATTTTTTTAGATTATTCAGATAAGCATACGACAGGAACAGCTACACGGTTTTTGAATTTCTTTTTTCATTGTTTAATGGAGCTCGACTCCTTTCTTTGTGTGTATCGTTGAAAGCGTGAGTCAGACAGACAAAAAAATCTTGTAATTAGTGGAACATTAACAGGTTCATTACAGAGCAGATAAGTCAGTGATTAAACAATCAGTTCTGAAGTTGTTCTTAAAGGAAAACTACAGGTGTCCTGTAGAATGCAAATCAAAATTCCAAAATAATTATGAAGACCATGTGGTTTGCTGAGTCGGGAATGCTTTGTGGGGAGCAGAAGCTACAAGAGTCTTAGCGAACCCCCAGATCAGCTGAGCTACTACTTTTGAGGCTCTCGGCGGAAATCAGCCAAGGAATGGTTCGTTCATATAACTGATTAAATTAGCTACAGTGATATAGTTGGTTGACTGTCGCGATTATTTGTAAATAAACAGGTGTTGGTTGACTTAAGTAAGAATAACGCCGAGTAATAATTTGGCATCATTCATTAATCTACCAGTTAAACGCAAAATTATCTCTGAATTTGAGGCAGCTGCCGTGTTGAACTGAGACTCCACGAAACAACTTAATTGTCTGTTAGTGCCTTTGAGCGCAACACAGAAATGGATGAGACCGACAATCCCATAAGATTTGAGCCAAAATCGCTCTCGATTAAAATAGTCATCGGTATTCTCGTCTTGCTGGTTGGAGCTGCAGTTTTCATGGAATTAGAGCGAACTAAAGGTGACCCAACTCCAGAAAAATCCGACGCGACTAAACTAAAAGAAAGCTTAGCAGAAAAATACAATATCAGTGTAACCGATTTGAGACAACTCGAGACCGCCATCGGACAAGAGGCGGCCGAGAAGGAAGACGCCAAAGGGCTAAATCGCTGGACTTACGGCAAATCTGTGTTCTTTGCATTCACGATTATGACAACGATTGGTGAGTGCATATTGTTTGAACTGGAATATAATCGTATATCAATAATACCAGATAAATCATAATTTGAAAGCGATTTTTCAAGCGATGCAACCGATAACGATTATCTACAAGACTTGGCTGGTCCAGCTTCATCTCAATTTGTAGTTTTCACATTTCAAATAATATGAATACAAATGAAGGAATCTTGTTAACAAAACAGCTCTTAAAATACTGCCTAACGGGCTGAACAATACCATCAAAACTTTGCGCTCATTAGTCATCGTTCCTTATAAGGGCTAGGTAGAAAATTAGTACCTGTAGTAAGATTAACAGTTTATTCTTCAATTTTTCGTGACTCAGTGCATTCAATTCTCAGCATTTGGATGGCAATCGATTCCTTGTTGACTCAAAATAATACGCATAAATAAGAAATGAAAGAAATTGGCAACATAACTAAACCTTCTATGAGGCGCCTTCTCAATTGATTCGTAGTCCTCAATTTCTGTAAAATCTTCTAACGAAAGTGTTTTGCAAAAATGTGATCCTCTCGCGTTATTTGTCGGCGAGAAAAATGAGGATTAAAATGTTAAAAAACGGAAATTTAAGTCATTTAATGTAGGAAATTTCCGAAACAGCCAAATAAAAAAAATTTGAAATTACCGCGTCAAAGGTTCTCCCAATTACCACTGGGTTGCATTTCCTCACTCTCAGCTATTTAAATCTTCGATGTAAATCTAGGATAGAGCGGTACCAAAATTATTTTATCTACGCAAACACAAAAGGATTAAACCCTGGTAGGCTTTTTAAAAACAGCTTCAGGACCTTGTGCTCCACTGTCAAGGAGTTCGTTCACGTTTTTAAATTGATAGTTGTATACCCTGCGTGTAGCCGTACCCTCGCGCCGCAAGGTAAAATGGAGGCGAGGTAACCCTCGCTTCCGTTCCACCTTTGGCGGGGAGGGCACGGCTACACGTAGGCCAATTGTTGTGCGATAATCAAACACAGTTCGGTGATCTGAGAGATTGACAAAGAGCTCACATAAAGTTATGCAATCGATTGACAGAGTTGAAAATTGGTCTCAGGATAATTTTTCAGCCGGATTGTCTGTTAATAATAATCCATATTGAAAACGATAATAATTTCATGGTTCTTTCATTAAGGCTATGGTCACATGTCCCCACAAACATGGCAAGGCCAGTTATTCTGTATCTTCTACAGCCTCATAGCCATACCAGTCGCTGGCATCATGTTACTCAGCGTTGGAAACCACGTGAGCTTGGCCATTCGGGTCTTCATCCGCTTCTTGGAGAGAACTTGCCTCAGTAGTGTAAGATCGGGGAGTGCAGAATTCAAAAGCTTCTTTGTCACTTTCCTGCTCATGGTACTAATGATCTTTTTTGGCGCCATTCTGACGTCACATACAGATGGCTGGACGTTCATCGAAGGATGTTATTTCACATTCATCAGTGTGTCTACCATCGGGTTTGGAGATTATGTTGTCAATGACGGTGAGCTTAAATCCACAAACCACGCAAAGACGTTTGCGGTTAATTTTACAATTGTATTGATCACCGTGGGACTGTGTGTTGTTTCCAGTGTCCTTTGCTCGGTCAGTGCTATCATCGAAGAGAGGCAAAAGCGAATGCAGTTGCCTGATTCAGCGACCAATGCCTTGAACGCCGCTAATTTAGCCTTGAATACGGTCACAAGTAATCTTCCGTTGAGGCTATCGACCAGGGCTAAAAACGCGGTGGATAGTGCTGTTGTTGAAACAAGGAAAGGAGAAATATAAGTCATAAGCCATACAGTTGCTCCGTGCCCGTCGCCAACTTTAGAGAATACAGGAGGATAGAAAGGCAATGCTAACAGTTTCTCTGGCGCAGAATTACCTGTTTTCATAAATATCACAAAATGAAGGTTTCCTGCTCGAATGACCGCTGGTGCTCCAGCAATTTGACTAAAAATGTAGTTACAAAGTCAGCTGGTCATTGGAATCATCTGTGCTGCTGACACTAAAGCAAATGACAACTTTGTCTTGCACACAAAGTGAATAACAGAAAGATATCAAAATGATAATAAAAAGGAAAGGGAAAGGTAGAAGAGAAAGTATTGATAGAAGAAATTGATTTAAAGTTAGTTCGTTTGCAGCTCAGTTAAAAAGCTAAATTAAGTTTATCATGGAGATTCGATAAAGGGGCTCATTCAGCTCTCTCACATGTTTCATACTGTTATTCAGTGTAAATGGCGTCCAAATAATAGGGCAGGCATCATGTGGGCTGTGGGTTAAGAGCTTAAGCCTCTTAGACTATGCCAGGCTTCTTGCAAATTTTAAACTAACACATTTTTCGACAATCGTCAGGGAAAAATATATCATCTTAATTAATCAAAGAATGTCCCTGAACATGATCTTTCTCGCCTAAGACGTGTTGCTCAGTACTTCATGATGTTCCTTATTCTTGCAAACTTCTTTAACCGGTTCCTGATCGCGCTTCCTGTAGTTTGTGTAGTTTTGGGGATTCCCGTGGTTACTGAGGTAGCCGTGGTTGTCGCTCTTAAATTCCCAATTCCATGTTGCAGTTGGTGAGCTTCACTGAGCGTTTCTTCGGCAACCATTATATGTCCTTACTTTTGCGTTGATTTTGTACTCTCACTACGCAAATTCTTAGTTTGGGCAGTCTACGTTTTTTGTTGTTTTGTGCTATAGTTCACGTAATCAAAGGAATTTCATGAGAGATGCCTTTATAACAGAACACGGAAACTACACTGAGTAAGAAGAATACTTGGTAGTAAACGTCGTGTCCACAGGAACCAGTAAATGCTAAGAACATGAAGACCTTTAAAACGTCAACAAAAAAGACAAAAGACCTGTTTATGTGATCATATTGAGGGGCTGTTTAATTCACTAGACAAGTATATTCAACAATTTTTTATTCTTTTTGCAATATATTTACATAAAGCAAGTTTATGTTCGTGGCAGTGATGATCAAACCGCCAATATGACCAATTTTCCATCTTTATTTACAACCAACACAGCAATCCTTTGTACAATGATGCGTATCAGAATGGTTCATGGTCATGAGGCATCTGCATGTAAAAACACCGAGACTATCTTCTTTAGTACACAAAAGGAAAGCTATTCACTCTATCGTACATAAAATTTATACGCAACATAAATTTTTGATACAGTTAGCTCTCTCGTTTTCTTGTCTTTTGTCAGTATCAGCGGTATTGTTTATGTTTAAGGACTCTGAGAAACGAAACCATGAAAACAATGCTCAGCATGACATTCTAAAACAAATAAACTGATCGCTAACGCTCCACTGTTAAGCGTTATCCACTCCGCATTACGAAGGAAGAATAAAAGGAAGAATAATTAGTAACTAACGACAAATATTGAGTCAGAACAATGCGGCGCCTTTCTCGTAAAGACAAACCCGCTTTCGTTACTTAATTACCCTCCCTTTCAGAAGTCATGAATTCACTCTACATTTCTTTCAAGTCTCCGAATACAATGGCTTAGAATTGAACACAATATAACTCGACCTCCTTTCCATATACCATTGTGTCAGAGAAATACATCATTCTCTTCGATGATTTTAATAACAAGAAAAACCTCACTGATTTGTGACCTTTTTTTGGTAAAGGATTTGTTATCCAAGGTCGGTAGTTTAGAAAAAAGAACTCACCTCAGACTCGGTCTCTTTGAGGCAGGTGACTTGTGTAAATTAGTGTGAAACCAATATAAAAGAGCACAAAAAAATATTTTATTCCAATTAAAACGGTAGAATGAGTCCATTGAAAAACTTATTTGGAATTGCTACCCATTATTGTTTTATTTTTTTTATTTTATCCCAGATTAAAAAGGGAATAATTAGCAGTAGTCACGGAGCTTGAGAATGTCAACAAAGACATGCCTCAAGCGCCGAAAAAGAATTTACCTGATTGGTTGAAAGCAGTGATGCCTCAACGAGTCTATTGTACAAGGAATGTGGTGGCTTTGCATAGCTAATTGAATTTAAGACTTCGTGATAAAGCGTGACAGGGAAGTCAAACTGAAACATACCTCAAGGAAGTCTTAGCCCAAATCAAAGCTTTAGATTTTAAAGTTTTACTACTGAAACAATCAAAGCAGCAGGTGGATAATCGAGACACAATTTGCCGAAAGGATCCTTAAAAGAACCGCATAGATCAAGGTAAGCTCCTTCTTGTTCCAACTTCCTACCAAACTTAATGTACGACACCGTATGTTTAAAGTCTTTGAATTAGGCGAAAAGTCCGATAACTGTGGTGGATGTGAACATAAATTCGAGAAAGACTGAAAAATTTCTAAATCCCGCTCAACTCTTTTAGTGAATCGAATAAACAGAGTTTCCCGCGGTTTAGTTTGAGGTTAAATCAACAGCATGAAACGATTAGCGGTTATTGCTCACGAACTTGTAAAAAGAGTTAGCACTCCGTGATGCTCTAACAGAGCATCGATTGATTTAAAGACAATTAAGACTTTTTAAACTATGAGTGTAAAGAACAGGAAGAGGAAGTCTTTATCCTGAGGTTCGACTTCTCAAAAGGAAGCCTGTGCGTCATGATTATATATGAACTTAAAGACATCATTGACATGAAGTAACAGATTTGCAACTCCTAATTTATACAAAAAAGTTGCAGAATCTGATCAACATATCAAAAAAATCACGCACGCATTATATAATGATACTACATGAATTACAGACGCAAAAAACAAATTATCTAAAAACATTGTAGGAACTACAGAAACTGCTAGACATACGCCACAAAAAAAAAAAAAATCATAGGAATTACGTAAGAATAACCATAGGAATTACGTAAGTATAGCCAGGAGGCCCAACGTGTCAAAGAAGACGATTGCGTTCGATGTGGGCTTAAATCAGTAACTTTTCCCGAAAGCGGTTATGCCCGGAAGAGGGGCAGCTGAGGGGATGCTCCCACAAATTAAATATTTGAAGTCTAGTAAGTTCAGTACTCTGGTCGTCGCAGAGCGTTGTTTATAATACTTTTTTTTGACACCTCTGTAATTTGCGTGTAATTCCTAAGGAATCAAAATACGTGTACTGCGTTTGCGGATATACGCAGGCGTTTCGAAAATCAATGGCTTGCGGGGAGACTCTCCTTTAAAGACCCTACTGCCAGTTCGTAGCTACTTCGTGCGGAAGCCCACGTATACTCAAACAGAAGAGCCTGTTCGCTCGCTAAAATGACGGCGTTAAGACGTCCTATGCGCGGTAGTAGACCGCTGGTAACGGGCTCTTAATGAAACCTCTGTTTTAATCGTTGTTTCCGAGAACGTGTCGGACAGTTCCAAAAAAAGTATCGTAAATATGGAAACAAACAGTCAAATTCTTATTCAACCCTCTCAAATGTAATTATACAACCACTTAAATTCTTTAGACCTCACGGTAAAATGGTGCGATTTATGCGACAAAAAATCAAAATGTCTTCTAACTTTGTAGTCGAAAATAGATTGGTTATAGAAAGTAAGGGAAAAAATAAGAAAAAAGGAGCAGACAAGTTTAAAAAAAGAGTTAGTCTTTAAAAAACAAATCAATTAATGCTAATAAGAGAATATTGAGAATTAACTTGAAATTTTTGATTTTGTTTCGACTAAAATTGCAATGTTTTCTTCACTAATTCATAGTTTATAAATCGACGGGAAAGAAATGACTTGAAAAGTAATGCATGACTTTGAAGGGAATATCAAATGTACAGTTTCTCAGGCCCTGAGGACATGGGTGTTGTCGTTTTTGACGCACACCTAGACGATAACAACAATTGACGTCTTTGAAAATTACTCGAGCAAAACTCTCTTATATCTGGGCTAGATTGAGCGGTACCTTAACCTAATCTCAAGTCTAACGAACGGATAGAATACAAGACTCTCACCAAAATCTACACTGTACACATTGATCCACCACACAGACTTTTGAATATTCAGGTTGGTCTCCATCAATACAAATGGTAAACAAAATGATTTAACAGTAAAGAAGAATACAGCTATTGTGTTTAAATCATAATTCAAGTCCTGCTCTTTTATTTTCGATAAATATGGGGCTGGTGACGCTTTTGAGTGACGAAACACGCTCATCGTACAATTCAAAGCACGGTTTGGATTTATCTTAGTCAAACAAACTAGCTCTAATTATAGACAATTTTTTGCTCATCTTTCTCGTAATCAGTTTTGAGTATCGAGCTTAAAACCCGTAAGTGGAACTGAGCGATCTATTCAGCTACGAATCGGCTACTGTTCTTTTTCCTGATCTCCTCCCTTATCTTACGAAGACAAATTTTGTGCACCTTGAGAGTCAATTGTTAATTTCAAGCTCGTAAAGCTCAAATGACGTTAGTCCCTGAGGCGATTCAATGAACTAAAACGATCAACGAAGGATGCATATTCAACGTAAACTTGGTGTCAGGCTTGAACTCATGCGATTCCAGGTGCATTGGAGACATTGATATTATGCAAGCCTTTCAGATACTTTATCAAACCAAAGATTGCCCAAACAGCGAAACATTTGGTCTTGTCATTGAAAATCACTTTTGCCTCTTAGTCATTCCTTGCTCCGCTCGGCTCAAACGTCATAAGTGGCGGGTCAAGTGTTTTGTGAGACATTTCCTGTTTGATTTGACCAGTCTGTATTTTAAGCAACAAATCATGACAACTCGCCTTCGTCATCCTTTATATTCAAAACAATCGACCCACTTGTGCGTCATATCATCAGACCTTAGAATTCCTGACTAATTTCAACCCTTCTGTTCAAGGTATATTAACTGAAAAACCAGAAGTTTTTCAAAGGGTTAACTTAGTCTCTCAATGTTGTAATCACACTTCTGCATAAACCCTCTGGAGGCTATTTGAGGTATGGATGAAGCAGATAATTTTAGAATACTGATTAGACGATTCAATTGCACGCTTTTAAAAGACATGTATATTTTGTAAATGGCTAAATTTCACCTACAAACTGAAGGAAGTACGAAATTTCGACAACTGACTACTTTTATAAGCAAGCGTAATTCCTGCACAGAACAAAAATCCCTGAGGACAAATTCATAAAACAAAGTTTGATTAAGAAACAAGACTGCTAAAAAGCGGTCCTTTAGGTGGCCATTCTTGAGAAGGCCTGTAAAGGTGCCTTCTAAATTAGTACGAGGAGCATTTATAAAGTTTACAGTGCGGAATTTATCATGTATCAAGGAAAGTTAGATCAGCCGAGAACCGATTGACTGAAACGATTTAACGGTTTAAAAATAATATTATGTGTTCAACTGGAAAGACAAGTGATTGAGGTATACGCCGAGATGGAAAGTAAAATTACTTAACCCACGCAGAATGACGGTTGCGGTAAGGTTTTAACCATGTTCAAAAGAAAGAGGTAGATTTTTGTCATAAAACATTGATGAAAACTTAGGTTAGTTTTTAGTTTTTAATTCTGATTTATCCCTTAAAAACCATCTACAAAAAGAAATAGCGATTGATTCTGCCTGATCTGCCAGTGGAGCCTCCCACTGCACTGTACGTTTTTTTAACGTCAATTTTTAAGTAAATCTAGTGTAATTCATTTTATAAAATGTGGATGAAATTCATGTCGAAAAACATTGAAATGGATGAAATTTTTGTCAGTTCTACTTTTGTTTCATCGTTTTTAAAATAGAATTTATTGTTGGAACAAAGTCCGAAGCCAAGTGATTATATCATTCGTCATTCACAAAAATTGCAATAAGAAATCGTTAAGCCAGCCAAACGCCAACGAAACGAAGTAAAAAATCCGATAATAATTCTAAAGGGGAATCAACAATACGCAGTATGAGTCATTTCTCAATCGGTGCGAAACTTTGAATGCATCGGTCATTCACTTCTAATGACAACTCAGCCAAGGTACACTGAGAATTTCAGCAACAATACATTTAGTCCAATAACCTAGTTACAGTCTTTTCTGACAGATTATAGTTACAAATGAACCCGAAAATCAGTTCACAAATTAACAGATGTGTCAAGTAAGAAAACTATACCGGTACTTCTTCTTCTTTTATTGAAGAACCGGGGCTAAGTATTTTGTCCGACTTTGATAATATGGGTAATTATTCAAGCAGAGAAAGAAACTGTTTAAGCTGTAATGCACATCAATAAGAAAATAAATTTCATCGAGAGCCGTCTGACTCCAGAGCTTTATGTTTACGAGAGAAGCTGATGTTTTATCGTTTACACGAAAAATGGCTGGCGAAGAGCGGGACAAAACTGTATTATTTGATTGCGTCATTTCACCGTCTCATGCAGATGTCGAACAATCTCGAAATTTTTCAGTCACGAGGACAAAAATCTAATATTCTATTTAATGAAAATTATGAAATTACACAATGTATAATTTGAAGAAGAAAAATATTGTATCGTTGAGAACAAGTTTCGTATTCAGCCTCTCCAGTTACACTTGCACATATAATTTCGAAGACTTTCTGTCTCCAACTAATTTTAGTCCTCCTATCAATATTATTACGTGTTGCATAAGTACTTAAAGAAACAGGTAAATCGAGCTTACTAAAGCATTGTTTGCATGTGTACAAGATTTTTTTACCAGAAGTACTCGCTATGCGGTCAGCCAGAGATTTCTTCATCAGGCGTGTACTGCAACATACATGATACAATATTTTATCATTCACGCTGCCTCGAGTATTGCTGTAAGCGACTAATTCCAGCAGTTTTTGATACAAATTAACTCCTACCTGCTCGAAGAAAAACCCGTTTTCTTTTCGATATCACGCTCATTGTTGAAAGTAACATCAAGTGAACAAATTAAGAGCCATACAAATGCAGCATTTAAATGAACATAATCACACGTAGACTCGAGCATTTCTCATGGCGCTTTCCTGAGTTTTGAAAATTCATATTGGGAAAGTTGAGACAATTTCAACATCTACCTCGGTGTATCTATTTACCCTTTGGAATAACTTCTCTCAAACACATACCCCTAATTTTTAACTGCTCTCATGCACAAAGCCACCAGTTAAAGGTCGGTTAACAAGCTGGAGAGCAAACGAAATGATCTGGGACAGGAACATTGGTCCAGCCGCGTCTCATTTAGGCGCCAAAGTCTGAATGATCTCCATTCAGCCAATTAAATTTTATCATTTGTGGAAGCAGTTCAGATGCCGGGATTATTACAATTTGCAAGGGTGGGGTGGGATTGAGTAAGACATTATAAGTGGTTAGTTTTGATCGGTGGGTTGTTAATTTTAAAGCTCGTTTTAAACCTTAAATATCTATTGGTGTAAGATGTGTTTTTATGGAATATTTCCTCACCACCTTCTCCCACTTAGTTTACAGCCACATTCGCGTTCCTTTGATCTTAACCTGGTCAGTTCTTAGTTGTCCCTGTGGGTTACTTTGTCTAATACTGCTGTATTATTGATTCCTTCCAGAGAAGTCTATGAAAACAATCACCTATGGCTAATGTGGAGCCTCGGGGCGTCAAGACTGGAGAAAGAGCAGTTGCTGTCGAGCCCATCCCAGACTGGGGCCCTGCTCTGCGAACCTGGAAATGGGCCTGGGACTTGCATTGGATTGGGTTTGGTACCCTTTTCACTCTGTTCGCTGTATACTCTTTTATCACGTTCATTGAAACTATCAATATTAAAAGGCGAACAAAACGAGGGAAACTGTCGCTTGTCATCACAAGTCTCCTGGTCATCTTCGGCTTAGTGCGTGGATTATTTTTGTTTATCAATCCATACGAGACTAAACAATGCAACTTACTTCCGAAGTGCCCGATAATAGTGAGTCGGATTTTGTTCGGAATCGCGCTGCCGTGCATTACGGCGTCGTTTTCACTGGTTCATTACGCTTTCCTTCAAGTGATCAAGCTTAAGCTTTACCCAGAAAGACTTCAGAGTGGAAAATTCCTCACTGGCGTCATTGTGTTCCATTTCAGCCTCTCTATCTTCGCTGAGACAATGGTTTCTCTTTTCGCAGACTGGAAAACTCTCGGCATACTTTGCCAATCATTCTACATCGTGTTCTACTTCTGTCTGTCCATTAGCTTCATATACAGTGGTGGGAAGATTGTCAAGTCTGTTCAAAAGAACCATGCCCACGTGATCCGTCTTGGTGTAACAAGCGTACGCACAGGCGCCGATGGGAAGGTAGAAGCCTATCGGCCAAACGTATCAAAACTCGTCAAGATCACTTACATCACGGTTTTCTTGGGATTTGCCAGCTGTGCACTACAGCTGTACTCGATCATAGGCGTCAACAACATGTACTTGGACAGAGATAAGCCCCCAAAGCCCTGGCCTTGGTTGATATTTCAAACGTTATATCGCGCAGTGGAATTCGCCGCAGCTTGTACTTTGGCTTATGTGGGCCCGAGACAAGTCGGCCCTAAACGTTTTCAGTTCATACGCTGTCCTTTTTCCACCTGCTATAAAGAGAATCAGAAGGCGCCAACTGGCTCCAACGATAGCAATGAAAGGTTTTCAACTCATCTTGTGAGCGGCGATGGCTCTTTGCCGAGGAAGTTACAAACTGTATAAAATTTTATGATGGGCGTTAAAGTAATCTGGATTTGCAGGCCACACTGCGGCTTTTACGTTTTACTTTTACCTGTGGTAGCACTGGATCCCATGTGATATTTTGCTCTGATCAAATTTTTGTGATTTCAATAGGAAAAAATGAAATAGAATTGTAAATAAAACTGTGGCGGAAAAGAGACAAAATATTTGAAAGGGTCACATTGACAGAACATACGAGAATATACATTTAGATTGATGAGAGATAAAAATATTTGAAGAGAATTTTATAACTATTAGAACATGACAATGAAAAAATTTAGTCTATATATTTAGTCTATATTCTTATTTGTTCTCAGTGTAGTCTTCATTAAAAAAGATAAAATCCACTCATAGCTTTATGCAGCACAATCAAGAAGGCAAATAATTTAAATTAATAACCGGAGGTTAACTCCCCAAAGAGGTATTTTCTTTGAACTACTGGAACGAAAAGTTTGAATCACAACAGTCTTGCTCATAGCAAGGGACGTTTTTGACGTGATTTGAACCCATTCGAAAGCTCATAATACACTTCACACGACTGCGCGAGGAAAAACGTCCATTTTAATGGCTAAGTCAGCGCTTAAAAACTTTGAACAACTGAGCCTAAACTCTCCAAGTTAGTCGTCCGCGTCCCCTGCCAATTTTCTTCATCCTTAGCCATCCTTCAAGGACGATTAGTCCTTTACACCCTAGCATCAGTATACACTTTCTCCATACTACTCTCTATACATTTTCTATGGTACTGACAAAGTGAATTTGTTTAACAATCAAGAGCTTCTTTGGTTGGTGATCATTTCCTTGATTCTCATGACCTCAATGTTTGTTTTAGGGGTGTGCCTGATAGGTGAAAATAGTTACAAATCACTATTAGGGGTTTAGGGGTTAAAGATGAAGCCTCAGAAAAATGAAAAATGACACAAATGGCTGATGAAAAACTTTGGAACGATTCATTTTTTGTCTAGCCCTAAAAGCGTTTGTTCTCCTTGCCCTTTCGGTCAATTTCAATGATTTTATTCCGAATATTTCGACGTCGATCCTTTAAGTATATTGTTTCGCAAACATCTCTTTTCTGTAAGACACCTGTTCATGGGCGTCATGCAGATACAGAAACGCTGTCTCAAAATCACTCGTTCGCCAAATGCTTGATCGCTTGTAATGGTCACCAACGTCCTTTTCGCTGCATACATATCATTCATTGTGCAGTGCGTGACTAAGGCCCTTGGTCGTCTGAAATGAGTCACGCAATAACATCACTCAATAGTCCACACTGGGTACGTCCAAACCCGCGATAAGTTCTCACAGCACAGCGTTTTGGTTGTGTGACGAGGTTGACAGTTGAGCCTTAGAGAGACACTAGTTCGTCGTTTCGTATGCTTCACCTAGGAAGATGAGCCACGACAACGTGTACTCGACCCAGTTTTCAGCGCACGCGCCCAGACATTTTGGGAAATCATCCTCTCCCAAAGAGGTATTTAATAGGCAGATAACAGTGAAGACCTCGTAGACCTTTTCACTCGATAATAATGCTTCAGTTTTATTTCCATATGCTACGATCTGTACAGTTGTTCCGCCAGTAACGAAGGATAATCGGCCTCCAGGAAATCTTCGGCATCGCCTGGTCGCCACCATAACGAGTCCTCGGCCATCCAAGTCTCTTCATCGTCAACAATGCTATGAAAATGTTCATGTTCTTCTTCATCCTCATCATCGAACTCATCATCAAATTCATCAAACTCGTCATCGTCTTCTTCGCGGAAGAAAGCTCCTTGGAACAAAGCAGAGAGACATTAACTAATCGCTGAGCAAAGAAAGCGGGTCTCTTTCCCACCTCTCACCCCCCCCCCCCCTTCCTCTTTAGTTTATAGTCCTCACCTTGGTAAAATCGTCTTGGTCTCTCTAACCTTCCACTAATCCAAAAAAATTACAAGCCGACGATAGCGGCTAACCTCTTGATGATATAATACTGATTGTTCGCTCGCAGAAAATAAGCTTGCGCTGAAAGCTGGTCATACCTGAACCATGGGACGGAACAGCATCAATCCTTGGATTAACGGAATAGTCGATGCAAAACACAAAGCATCGATAAGATGTCTCCCGAAATCGAGTAATTGCTTCTTCGTCTATGGCTGTACCTAAAGGTTTTAATTAACAAAATTTAGTGAGTCTTCAGTGTGAAGGGACATCGAAGCGAAGGGAACCAATTTCCTTTGAGAACTGAAATTAATCTGGTTCAGTATCTATCTCCCGGCTTCGGAATGTGCCACTGCAGAGAGTAGGTCGAAAGAGAAAAAAATAACATTTGTGCTGTTTCCTTGGGAGACATCATAATTGCAGCTTGAGAGTTCCACTTAAGTGTACGTGAAATATTCAGGTTCGATTCTAGCTCAAAGAAATAAGGTTCCCTTTGCCTTTTTAATTCAAGAGCCAAAATAAACCAACACACCAGAAGACAAAAACAATTACTCACAGCCACGTATAATTCTTATGAACTGAAAAAAAACGCCACAGTGCTATTGCCTAATCTCATTTCCAAGTCCTTACCTCCAACGGTGCAGTTGATGACGGGTCGGTCCTCTGATATGCAATGCAGACTCAGCAGCTCAAGAGAGGCGTTGGTGATTCCACTACAGCCACTAACGTCCAGAATAGTCAATTGGCCACAACTTTGTAACAGACTCTCGATAGCTGTAAAACAACAACAAAAACAAAAACAGAGGAAAACGAGTCATATGGACTGAAAAACATTTACACTAAACTAATAGCTTTACCCCAACTACAAAGTTTTTGATTCTTGTTGGTTCTACACTATCTTATGGACGTGCATTCACAACTGGCCAATAACAGCGTTTTGTTATTAAATACTTGTAATTGGTCACCTGGGGCCCTAAGAGACTTCGTATCAATCAAGTTACTGTATCAATAAGATCATCAAATAGAAACCAAACTTACAGAATACAACGACGCATGTTAAATGTTGGTAAGTGGACAAAATACATGGAGGTTAATTTGGAAACGTTTCGCAGTGAAAGCTTCAGATGATCTTTGATATACAGAAGCCTCAAAAAAGACAAAACCCAACTCCAAACAGTTTTATGTGGCCACACTGTAGGTGGTGCTCGAGGCGCCATCAGTTAGTCAGACTTTCGTTTTCAAGCCTTGTGGAATCGTTTATTCTGGTTTTCTAAATATAGCCTAAACTTTTTCTTTTGGGAAAACTCGATCTCAAGGCCTTCATTCTTTACATTTGTCCGTGAGTCCTGGGCACGCCCTAGCCACCAGCCTCTCCAAGGTTCCGTTAGAGGACAAGTGTATTACACTCTCGTCTGTAATCTGGTAAGGAAAATTAACGAATCAGTTAAAATTTAAAGTTGTACTGCTGAAGTTTGTTTAACAGTTTCAGGCAAGAAGGAAATTGTACAAATACTTAGTGTGCGAGGATACACAGACCACAAGGCGAAACTTCATAAAAACTTAGCGCAGGTTTGAATTGTCGCATATCATAACTTTGAGTGAAACAAAAGTCGGAATCAACCTGAATCACATATCACTCAACACAACAAGGAAAACTGGTTCTTCCTCTAAAGTTGAGGCAAAGGCTTATAATATCCATCAATGGTAAACTTTTTCTCTTCCAAATTAGACAGCTTGTGTCACAGGGACCTTACCCTTGTTAAGTAGCTGATGACAAGAGAAAATAACTGATAACAAGAGATCAAGCACTGTAATCCTGCATCCGTTATTTCTCCTTCACAGGAGTCCAAGTTGAGAAACCTATAAAAAGAATCATAACGGTTGCTAGGTAACCGACTTTTAAATATTCTTAACTATTTGATACGGGTAACTAGAGGAGAACTGAAGAAACTAGATTTTAACAAGTGCTGATTTTAATATGGGATTGCGTTGGTTTTGCTTTAACAAGCTCTTTAATTGGCTAGTTAACTCGTGCCATCCATTCGACCAATCACATGCAAAACTTAGTCCCGTTTGGTCACACGCGTTTTCCAGAAGGTTGACTTGTTTTTACTTCGAGCTCTCATTGGCTCCTTGTAATATCACCTTTGTTGTGATTGGCTGTTGTGATGAGTATGCTTGTTCCGGCGACATTCGCTAGAAACGCGCTTTGTTTGTGCCGAAATAGGGTATGAACACCCAATCAGAGTACTACAGCTCATTGCTACTGGGCAATTACATATACTAACAGTTACCATACATTTATGCATACTTTTAACATTGAAGAAAACAAATACACTTACTTCAAATGAATGCAACTTCTTCCAATGCTAAACAGCAACTCATCGTTGACCACAGCATTCTTTGATAGATCCAACTCTTTCTAAAAGAATTAGACAAAATGATGGTTTTAGGGTATACATCTGAATAAAACTTGGCACTAGCTATTGGCGATAGCTTGTACATAGTGCAGCAAAATGTGAGCAGTAATAATAAAATTTTTGCATTGGATTACCTGAAATAGTAAAACAAATGCTCTGATGGTCAATATCAGTATTAGATTTTTTCAGCATTGAAGTTTAAAATTAAGTTGAGTTTAAAAAAAATCATCAGTGGCCACAATTGTTTGCTTGTGTATTTCATAAGATGTGGGAGAAGTTGTAGGTCACTGGTAATCATATTCCAAACTTACCAGCAATGACAAATTAGCAATATTCTGTAGTCCTTGACTAGTCACTGTTTAAAACAAAAATATAATTCAAGCACATCAGTTCAACCCTATTGAAGTGGTTGCGGAAATCAACTTGGGTTCAAAATTTTTTAAGCAACATGGCCATGAGGGGTCAGAGTCCCTTTGACAGAAATAGATAATTGACAGTCACTGTTAAAAAAAACAAAAACAAAAACAAAAACAAAAACAAAAACAAAAACAAAAACAAAACAAAGCAAAACAAAACAAAAAACTAAAACAGCTACAAAAAACTCAACTTCTGGACAATTTACTTATTTAACCTTCAAATCATATTGCAGCAGAACCTCCATCCAAGGTCCACCTTGCTGATAATGTGTAATCAAGATATCACCTCTCTTTCTGACCACAGCACAAATAACAAAGAACAGCCCAGACAGAAATGACTCTTTCTCACTTACCATTGTGTCCTGCTTGTGAGAAAACTAATGACTCTATCATACAACAGTGCTGAAACAAAAATCACATGATGCAGTACTTAGTCAAATAAAGCAACACAAAAGAACTTATTGGCAACAAGTAATATCTAGCTCTTTGTGAAGTTAGCCAGCAAATAGGCTCAAGTTGGTACTGCTAAATGAGTGGCTGTAAGAGAGAAAGCCAAACACCACTGGTTAGCTTGTCTCTTCATAGGACTTGGATTGTCATGTACACTACAGTGCCAAAGTTAGAGCTTGCTGGCAGGCTATTAAAGACCTGATATGTCAAAGCAAAGACACACAGCGTATTGGAAACAAAAATTTCTCTTTTAACTATAATCAAGTAAAGGAGAAATAACCTGTGTCAACTGAAGGATGCCCTCATCAGTCAAAGTGATACAGCCTGATACATTGATGATTCTCAAGTTTTTACATTTATCTCCAATGTATATCATTCCTTTGTCTGTCAACTACAAAACAAAACACACAACTTCAGTCCTATATAGAATGTATGCTCTGGCATAGCCATATTGCCATACAAATCATACCTAATCAAACAAATGAGAGTACTATGATGTACATAAAGCAACAGTGATAGCAACAAAGAAACTCAACAATTTGAGAAGTAAACTTATCATGTTGTTTGACATTATGCAAAGGCTTCATGAATTCTAAACAAGCATTCCCTCAAAACTTTACCTGAGTGCAATCTTTCAGGTACAAATTTTCACAAGCTGGTGGTAGCATAAAGAAACACTAGGAAAGAAAGAATAATCTTAAGTTATTTTGATAATCTAAGGATCACCTTGCCCTCTTTTACTGCAACTAATTACTAAGTAAACACATTACCTGTCCCCTCACACTTTTGTTTCCCTCCAAATTGACATGACGCAGTTTTTGACAATTCTTGAAGAGCCACCAGAGTCTGAAAAATGAGCAGAATGTGCTAAGCATGTTCACAGTACAACTCACGGTGTCCTTACACAACAACGCTACATTTTGAAGCCTGCAGATTGAGTGTAAGCATCTTGTCTGAAAACACAATGCAGCCAAAACTTCAACCAGTGCCTCTTTTTCTGGAGTTCAAATCACTCACCACTGGACCACTACATCCCCACACCCAGCACACAGGAAAATGGAGCAAAGTAACCCCATGAACAGCTTCCTGACAGAGACATTTGAAAAAATTTAAACTAGTTCAAAAAGATTAAATCCAAAAATAAATTGGAACCAAAAACATACCCCTAAATACAAGGACCTGTTATATATGCAAGCTAAAAATCAGGACAAAACATTTATCTTGAAAATAAAAAGGCAAACAAAATTAATGCTGATAAAACCAAGACTACAAATTTATGATCCCTAATTCATTCAGTCAAACTCCTTTGCTGATCCAAGGAGAATGTTCTTGCCATATAATGTACATAACATGTTTTAGGAAACTTACGCTTTTTCGCCAACTCTGTGACATCTATGAAGAGTAATTTTCTGTTGAGGTAAAAATTATCCTTCAGTGAAAGAAACTCAGTCATGTAATTTAATATTCAGTCCATTAAAACTGTCTGGTGTTGGGTAAGTAAATTTAAAAGAAAAGCTGACTGGTTGATTGATTGATTGAAAAACTGAATGAATTGTACTAACATGAAAGCAGGATAGGCAAAGTATATGAAAAAGTAATAATCATTGTTACTCAACAAGACAGTTATCCACCAAAAGGATATATCCAGAAAATTACAAATTCAAATATATAAAAGAATAAATTATGGAGAATGAGTAAACATGTACCTCTAATTGTTTACAGCTTTGGGACAAGTTCTTTAATGATGATGTACTAACTTTAACTCCACTTAAATCAAGCTCTGTCAACAACTTGCATTGTTTGCCTGTTTAATAAAATAAACAAATAAATAGATAAATTGCTGGATAAATAAAGAAACATCTTAATCCACCAGCATTCTCACTGACTAAAGCAACAGTTGTGTCATTTTTTGGCTACCTTTTCAAATAATTCTCACAGCAACATTTGAAGATTGCTTACAACTGAGTTTAAAAAGCATGGCTTTGTGTTTTATTTTGTTCTGTGATTGGTGTAGCAAACTATGGAGGAGATGTGATGGCCTGTGGTAAGGATGCTGAATCCTACATCAAAAGGTCTGGGATAAAACCTTGGTGAGGTTATTGTACCAAGGCTTAGCACATACAATAAACTGCATGCCACAGTTACTATTGCCATCTTTGAGTAAAAAGGAATTCTGTGGGAGAAAAATATAGGGGGACCTACCAATACAAAGGACTGCAAATTCTGTCAAGAAGTGAGGTGATTGGGACAAGTCAAGAGAAGTCAGATTCTGGCATCCTCGTCTTAAAATGGACCACAGAACTTCATCAGCAAGGCCTGAAAAGCAGAACACAGCAGTAATCAATATTAAGCAAAGGACTGAAGAGTTGGAAGCTTTAAAATTATAAAAAAGTACACCAAAAACAACAAGGAAATGAGAGACAGAGCTTAATAGTTGTACCTCCCATGCCTTTAAATGATGTGAACACTCCTTGGAAGTCAAGATGGGTTATGCGATGCCATGACTTAATGGCCAGTAGTCTCCATCTTCTGCATACTGAAATAAGACAATATTAATGAATATAGAAACTACCTCAGAATCAATTAGCAATCTTGATCATAGCCTACAGAGTTTCATTTTATTGCATGGCAACTTTTTTGGTCCACCAAGTCCACTAGGTCTTAGACATTTCCAATCCAATTCCCCATGGCTATCCATTTCCTTGTAACATCATAGAATTCTCAGGAATACTGACATATTTAGCTAATGACAGGGTGTCCTATGTTATTTCAGCACATTAAAAATGAGACTGAGTCAGAGAGTGATTTAGACTGGATCTTTGTGTGATTTGGGACCATGAGTAGGGCAAGACCACCCCTCACAGATACAACATTCTATACCCTTCTACAAAACCTACAAGGCATGACCAGAGAGAAATAAAGAATTCAATGATAACATGTCATGAGAAGAGGGAAGAAGCCCATGGCCATGATCAAGAGAACAACCTTTGTTCCTACTGGCTGAGTGAAGAGCTATGAAAAATTCAACTGCTACAAGTACTATGAATCTCATGTTATTTGGATTGGAAAGCAAAACTGAACATATATATGTCCTCCAGCCTGATTATTGGCAAGGAAATAATTTGATGTACTGAAGGTACCTCTTTCAATCCTGATCCTATCCTTAGGACTTAAATACAAGAAGATGTGGAGCATGGTGTACTCATTCAGTTTAAAAATTTCTGGCCTGCGGATGAAAAAAATTACTTCTTTAAACTGATGTAGTTAACCATGTAAACCTCATTGCAGTTCAATGTTAACTGTATTTCGTATCATTCTGTTATTTCCATTTTTTAAATATTTATTTAGAGAATTTTCAACTGAGGATGCTGGTTTTGGAGGATTCATTAAACTTTTATTTTACAGATTCCTTAATCATATCATACAATATTACTGCTATTATTCAAGAACTAATTCTATACTGAACAGGAGTTGTTACCTGAAAATCATAAACCTTTAACTCCCAAGAGTGACCAAGACAGAATTTTTTGTTACAACATCAATACAAAATCAAGGAGACAAGTGATGAGAATGAGGAAAAATACCACTAAGAGGATTATAAGTTGATCTAATACCAAATTCTCCAAACTAGCATTATGAAAGTAATAAACCAGTCAGTAAGGAGAGTGACTAAACTAATGAGATCTTGGGAGTGAAAACTTAATAGTTATTATCAAAAGTTAGGCCACGATTTGTTACATACAAAGACCTGAGTTCATTGGATCCACTGATAGTGCAATCACAAGATTCCATTGCCTCGTCACCAGCTTCCTTCCTGCCATTTCCATTCTCACGATAAGATTCAAGTGCCTCCTGGCAACACAATCACAAATCAAGTGTCAATTACTACTTATGCATAGAACCTGATCTGTCAATGGTTCAAAACCACAATACACAAGAAGAGAGAAATCCAAATGGAAAACTAAATCCAGAATTGGTGCACATTCTCCTCAAGACAACCTTCAATTTCCTTTCATCATTGAACGTGAAGCTAACATTGATTGAAAATAACATTTTTTTTGCCTTTGAGTTTCCCTTCCTCTCCAAAAATAAGCATTCCAAATGTGAAATCCTAGGATTAATAGTTTTTATTATATTCCACATGCCATATTTATATATAGGACTGTTATGTTTCGACAAATGTAATTAATCAGCTGGTTGCTGGTACCTCATGCAGCAGAAACCAAGGTAAGCAACAACTGCAGTTTTTGTGCATCAATCTCACATGAAGAATTTATCTCTTATTGAAGATGCTAACTGGCCATTAAAATGAATATACATCCTCACCTCAATAGTGCTTTCCTGAATGAAATTTTTAGAACCTGTCATGAGAAAATGGAAAAGAAAAATTAAAAAAAAACATAAGATTCTTATTGTGAGGCATTTCAGCATAATCCATTTCACATTCTCAACTAGATTATATATAAATTATTTTCTTACAACTATAGTAAGTAAAGAAGTATAATTACAACTTCTTTCTAGAAAGGATCAGTCTAGTCTATTAACCCTATCCCTCCCATGATCTCATTACAAATTCTCCTAACTGTCTGTTATATAATATTTGTAATGTTAATTTGAAAAATTTTGTATTAAATCAACACATAATTATATTTTTTCTCTTTTTTTAATTCTCATCACTTACCTGACTGATATTGTGTTGATATTGTAAGGAGAAATTATGTCTTGGTCACTTTTGGGAGTTAAAGGGTAAATTACAAGCCCTATACTTTGAACAAATGCAACCACTGAATACTTTTATAGGCACTTTCTATTAAAATAATTCAAGTGTGACCTTAAGTACCATATTTATTTCATAACACACCCATAATTGTTGAATTTGAGGGTGAATGCTTGCTGAATTTTCCCCACTTTCAAGGGAGTAACTCTATTTTGCAACAAAGCAATAACAAAATAACAAAACATGAAGATGTAACATAGACAAGGAACTTAGAGATTGTTGCCAGTAAAGAAATACTAATCAATACTTCTCTTGTCATTTCAGTTTTATTGTTTTTTTTTTGGGAGTGGGAGGAGGGAGAAGGGGAGAAGTGGAGAAGTAGGAAGGGTGGGTACTTACTCAAGATGGGTGCTTATCAAATGAATATGGTATATTATATTCAATAATACACAACATCATCCATTAATAATATTAATTATATTATTACTATATTATTATTAAACCTATCAGCACAAAACAGTCCCTAAAACAAATAATTGTACACCTACCTTTCTTCCTTCTTTCTGGAGTGCAAACTTTCATGACTCTGAAGCCATACAAAAAAAAACAAAAAAAAAAAAGCATGCAGACCATCATTCAAAAAGATAGGAGACAGAATGATTTCTGATTTATGACTATATACACTGCGAAGACTTTTCAATTGGAGCATTTGAGCAAATTGTTTACCTATACAACTAAAATAAATTCACAAGCACTCTTCTGGCCATAATAACTCCTTAATCAGCCAATTTTGATTGTACTAATTGCTTTGAAATGAGCTTCATTCTTTTATCTGTGTTATTGATAGATGTTGACTTTTTCTTGGTCCATAAAACTGAGAAAAAAAGAGCTCATCCCTAAGCCACATCTCATGTTACATCCAAATCATAATCATAATACCTTCCTTCTAAAGTTCTCTCATCATCTGAAGAATCTTTGGCTTTCTGTGCTTCCCATTCATTACTAAAGGTCACAAATCCAAACCTAAACAAACAAACAAATAAACAATAAGAAAATACACGCATAAACCAATTAACATCAAAAAGAAAAAACCCTTAGGAAATATTTATTTACAGTTTAAAATTTAGTCCTTGAAATAATAGTTCTTCCACTTTAAACCTAAATTACTCATGACATGTAAAGCAATGATCATTCCAGAAATAGTTACAATTTTAGCAATTGTAGAAGAGAAGCTTTGTTAGGGGCAAGGCAAATTTTAGAGGGTTCTTCTCACTGGTTGAGAAATCTGATCACGACTGTTACTAAATAACTAAATTTCATTCAACCTGCAGATGAAAATGAAGTAAAGCAATGATTCTTGGTGGTGAGCAGCAATTTTCACAATGATAAAAAGAAGCATTTTTTAATTGGCTGATCATGGGAATTTTATGTTGGTCCACATATATCCAGACTATGATGCCCCAACAATTTGTACATGTCAGAACATCATTATAGAAATTGTAACAAATACATACTGCATACTTTAGTCATTGTTGTAACAAGATTAATCAAACACAGAATTACATTTTAATGAACATCAAATTGTCTTATCAGCCAACAAATCAATGTATGATAATAAAATAATAGTAAAACAAACAAATAAAAAACAAACAAATCCATTCTTCTGTGCAAATCCTTAGAGGTCAGAAGGGTAAATAGGAAATTTGAAGGACACCTACACATTCTCGTGCTTGATTGCATATATGTATATATATATTTTTTTTACATCAACATTTGTTGGGATGAAATTACTCACCCCCGAGAACGTTTTTTCATACGATCCGTGATGATTTGGGCATATATAACTTTTCCAAAAGAGGTGAAAAATTCCTTCAGTTCTCTGGACTTCACTCTGTAGCTAACGTTACCAACAAAAACCTTGCACTTGTTGGCAACTACACGGGTTTTTCGGCAAAATTCTTCGGCTTTTTGTATCAGTGTTGCAGAGCTTGTAGGTTTTGTGTCTTTTTTAGGTATCTCTTCTTCTGGACTAGCTGTTACAACGGACCCATTTGCTACAAGAGCTATTTCCGATAAACCACAATTAAGTTTCTGGTGATGAAGAATTTTGAGTTTTTGCAAGTTTGGAGACTGTTTGCTCATCTGCGTATTTATCAAATTTCATCGAGAAGAACCGCCTTTCAGTGAAATTGGAGCGTATGACCTCGAGATTACACATAAGGTTTGGTATTAAAGCATAAAACAGGCAGAAAATCTCTCCCTTTACGTGCCCTTGGGGTTTCTGGCAAGCAGTGCAAAGGTGAGCTTGTGAGTACGTCATATATGATTAACACACAAAGTTGCCTGAGGTTGCTTATTTCCAGCTTTTAAAAGTTTTTGTTTCTTAGTAAAAATCTCTTATTCTCTTAGTTTCTAACAGTGTTTCATTCTTTTCTTTTTTGTCTGTTTGCTGAACCCTTTTTGATCAATTCGCTGACTGCATGGAAATATTTATCATTTTTCAGGAGCACAGGAAAAGCGAGCTACTTCCGGTTGCGAAAAGCGTGAAAACGAGGTAAAATGAGCGAAAATTTTCACCGAGTGTGCGTGAGAAGTTCGAAAAATTTTGAGAGATCCAATTGCCCTGCCGTTTAATTCTCGTTGTGGCCATCTAGATGAACTCAGTTGAACAAGGTGCCCTTCTCCTCAAAAAACAGCTTTCAGGTATACGATCTATTTTAGTCCTTGCTCCCAAAACCCCGGTATTTCAGTTCGATGTTTCTACCAATCCAATGCATACTCATGGCGTCGTTTTCTTTCTGAAGAGCTCGACAAGAACCCTCCGGAGGGCTTTTCTGCTGGCCTTATAGATGATGATAATTTGTTCAAATGGGAAATAATGGTGGTAGGACCTCCTGATACTTTCTAGTAAGTCTTATTTTTATAATTTTGCACTCGTGATTTGCGATACATACACTTTGTTAGCCAACACGCACTTATACGTATTCATCATCCCCCTAATATGATGCGTAACACTAAAATTTGTCGTTTTGTTTACTATTTGTTATAGTGAGGGAGGTCTGTTCAAGGCACACTTGTATTTTCCTAGGGAATATCCGCAAAAACCACCAAAAATGAGATTTATATCAGAATTCTGGCACCCAAATGGTAGGTACTTATGTAGGTACGAATTGAAGAACATGTATGACTTCCCAGGACACGTTGTTTTGCTCTTTGTTTTGTGTCGTAATAGTGTTTGTTAAAGCCATTCTTGTCATCGTCATATTGAAAATAATTTTTAAAAGGTAAGTAAGTGACAGATGAAGCGTTTTGATGTAAATTCTATCAACGGAGTGCCTCACCTTTGGAAGAATTAACTTGATTAAGCAATGAAACAATGTTTTTCACCTTGTAAGTTTTCCCTTTGATGTAGTATTTTTTAATGTCATGATAATTCAAGAACATCAGGAGATAGATTCCTACGTTGATCACAAGTTTTCTAACATCATTTCTCCTTAACTTTAAGTTTTATACTTCCTAATAATTCCCTATGTTTAATCAGTAGAGAGTAGCTAACAAAATTAGTTACTAACTTCAATAAGGAACAATCTTATTGGTTAGCTATGAGTGAATAATAGAATGCGAATTGAAACGCAGTGACTTGTAGTTTTTGTCTCTTTGTAGTTCACAAGGATGGCGAAGTTTGCATTTCTATTCTTCATGAACCTGGTGAAGACAAATATGGCTATGAGAAGGCATCAGAGCGCTGGCTTCCAATCCATACTGTTGAAACAATCTTGATAAGTGTTATCTCCATGATATCAGAACCCAATGATGAATCCCCAGCTAATGTGGATGCTGCAGTAAGTATAACTCCTTCATCTGTTCAATGAATTGCAGTTTTTCTGCAACTTTTGTTTAGATATATGTTTTTTTGTGAAACAGGATAATTAATAGGCAATTATAGTTATCAGAGTTGCTAGCCTGTAGAGCAGGCGTAATTTTGGCCAGCAAGTGCGAAATTATGGTTCCCATCTTTGATTTTAATGGCAGCAGAAGGCAGGGTAGGGAAAGAAATTTGTACTAAGGAGGCAGTTGATGGTCAAAAATAAGGAGAGCGGTGGGGTTGGGGGAGTGAAGATTACACCTTCCTTAGGTTATTGTTATTTTGCAAAACTCTGTTGGCCCACGACCAGAGTTCCTGATTGGTGCTTTAAGCTCCAGCTGTCAATCACAAGCCAAATGTGTCATTTGGACATTGTGCTCCTACAGGAAAATGTGAAAGATGGCAAACTCTGTAAATGGTGAATTTGTTATTTTCAATTAATTGCACTCTTGAGGAAGCTCTAAAGTGTCTTTTGGAATATAAAAATATGTCTCCTGCATTAAAATCGGAACAAAAAGAAGCAATTTCTACACTGGCTTTGGGACTAGCCTTATACTTCACGTGTTGGTTTTGTATGAAAGAAATTATGACAGGGAAACCTTCAAGTGTAGTTGTCCTAGTTTGCCTCAGCCACAGGCTGCCTAAGCTCTAGCTGTGAGATGATCATGTTGCAAAATAATGATCATGGTGAAATTATAAGAGTTTGTATGGGAATATTTAGGACCACTCTTAAGAATGAAAAAAATAAGACAAATTCTCAATAAAAAATACCTCATCTTACTTCCACGGTGCATCACTAGTCATTTGACTGCTTACTATGTTGAAGGGAACCCATTCTAGCGAGTTATCCATTGTTAGGTTTTCTATGTACATAAGAAATGCCGTGATGCACAACTAATCAGGGGGAGTTTTGGTTTTTAAAAGCATCTTTGGGCAGGTGTCTTTTCACCCATTCCCTGCCCCCTACCCCTACTGTCCACTCTCACTCCTAATCAAACATGGCTGGTTGGATAAATGATTGCCAGCTTATAACGTTAGCTCGGCTACAGAGTTGCAAAGTAACATAACTATCTTGATACTAGTAAAATTGTGGTTAAATCCATCAACAATACTATGAGATAAACTAATTATAATAATTTAATTTTATTGATTTATGTGAGTAAGACTGTGTCTTGTTTTGTCTTGTTTGTATTCATCCTTCTCATACCTTCTTTAAGATAGTGTTAGACCATTAACCCTTTACTCCCATGAGTGACCAAGAGAGAATTTCTCCCTATGATATTATTACAATATCAACTAGAGAAGTGATGAGAATAAAGAAAAATATCAATTTGGGGATAATTCTTTGAACCAATATTATAAGAATTGTATTGTTGACAGTTAGGAGAATTACAAATTTGATCTGGGAGTTAAAGGTTAACAGCTTTTGGCCAGTACCATACACTCAGACTGTATGAAGAAAGATGGTGACTGGAGTGTATTGTTGAGGACATGCCAGGCCCTTGATTTCATATATAAGGCAGCAAACCTTGAGGTTTCCATAATAAGCAAGCAAAGCTAGGTTTGAAACTTTTAGAAGGATACATTATTTTTTTTGCAGATATCCACTTGGAAGTTTTATCTCTGTTCCTGTTTTATTTTGCAGAAAGATTGGAGGGAAGATTACAATGGAGTTTTTAAGAAAAAAGTAAAACAGTGTGTACGGAAAAGTCAAGAATGTTGACTTCTGAAGAGTTTGTAGTATGTTATTGCTTCTGGAGTCGACTCTAAAATTTGATATTAGTTATTTCAATATTTTCTGGTACAAGTTCTTTATCATTAGCAGGGTTTTAAAGGGTTATGTATCTACTAGCAGTCTTGTGAGCTGATTACTGCCGTTTAACAAATTGAAAAATATCTCAGATTTGATAAGAAATTGATAATAAGGCATTAAGTGTGTAACTCTCTTGTAAAATTATTCATTTGGAAGTGTAGGATAGAGGTTATGAAATATTAATGTTTGCATGTACATTGTATCTGTTCATGGTGGTATACATTTTTTCACTGCTTATTGTATATTCATTGTTATGAAGCAGTATGTAGCTCACCTGCTTGGGGCTTGCTTACAGCACATCATTTTGATGCTAACAAGTAATCTAGATTCACACCTTGTAGTAACAAGATGGTGAAGCCACATGAATAATAACCCTTAATTTTTTATTGACCTAAATTTGAGCAACATAATGACAGATATAGAATATAATGACATGAGAAGGCTTAACTCCATTCTTTGTCATCATAGTTACTGTGTTACATATGAAATTTGTTTTCACAAGATCAATCTGGCTTTATAAAAATTGTGGGTACACGTTGGAATAAGATTGTAGCCAAAAAAATCAACAAAAAAATTCTGCCATTTGCAAAATCTCTCAAAAGTTCTCTGCTGAACAAAAGAACCTTGACACTAAGTGACACCTACCACTTAGTGCCCTTTTTTTATATTCTGTGAAAGAACACTTTCCAATTTTCAAGTTAATGGTCTACAACACACACATTGCAATAAAGAAAGAATCTTAAGGCAACTTTACATATACTAATAATTAAATATAATATTGATTTGTTTGCCACTTGTAACAAAAAATTATGAACTGTTGATTTCTTTAATTACTAATAGGAAGATATTATAATATTACAATATTTGATTAACTTGAATCCAGTTTCAGAATAATGCTACATTGTAATTAAAAATAAGTGGTTTTTTTTTTTTATTATTATTTTTTTTAAGGTTATGTACATTTTAACAGAAGCGTGATTGCTGTCATACAAATCCAACTACTTAGTGGTATACAAGTTTAGTTAAAGCTGTTGTAATTATTGTATTTTTGCATTTGTGGCCGGTGCTCCATAGTGATAACTCAGCTCATATTTCATAGTGATTTTTTAAATTTTGTTTTTGCTATATGTAAAGGATAGCTTTTTTCTGTAAGTTTGAGGTATTACTCAAACTTTCTATTAAGTTTTCAAAACCCTTCTGGTTGCAGTATGAACCAGCTTCACCTTCTATCTAAGGAAACAGGTCTTTGAACACAAGTTTGTAAAATCTGTGTAAAGTTCTTCAAGGTGGACATTATCTGGAAGTCCAAATTAGTTAGAGGGGCTGGGTATTCACTGGGCTGCTCCCCCAGATTATCAAAACCACTACACTTCTATATACCAATACCACTCATGACTATATCTCTCTCATACTCTTTGATGGAAAATGGTATTCCTAAACATGCCTACTTTGAAACACCACTGACATCTCTTTAACATCTTGCAACAAGACAAAAGAAATGTTGCTTTTAAGGTAAGCAGCAGATATACACCTTTCTCTTTACTTCTGTAACTACCAAGAGACCCTCTTAGGTGTCAATTTTCCTTTTCACTTCCTTTTTTATGTCAACTCATGAAATTTAAGTCTCTTTCTTTTTGTAAACCTATGGTCTGAAAGTGATACTTACCTCAACTTGCATCCTTATACCTTGTTTCTTTGCTCCAAAAATTGTCATTATCAGAGCTATACTTGCAGCTATTTCATTCATAGCAAAACTAACCATAGATAATTTCATGATAAATATTACTGTAAATGAGTTATTACAATACTTCTCAGTGGTAGAAAACTTACAGTTCATTTACTGATTCCAGGACTAGTCAGACGGTGAAATCTAATCAGTGGGTAGAACTGAAATAAAAGTGTTCCAAAATTTTAAAGCTAGTGAATATGATGTACATAATATCCATGTCTGGTTTCAGTAAAGAGCTGTAATGATAGTGTTGGTCTGCACTAAAAAATTTGCATAAGCTAAATGACTGTATATTTGATATTCTTATGCTTAAATGCAGAGTATGTTTGCTGCACAAATAAAGAAATTTATAGGGAAAGACTGGTCAATGTTTGCATATTAAAAAAATTCTTTGGTTTTGTCTGAAATAACAGACCAAGTGCAATCACTGACAGTACCTTAAAAATTGTCTTTTTCTTTGTCCCAGCAATGGAGTTTTGTTTCCTTAGTAAGGTTCAGGTTTGTTCATAGGCACAGTATGTTTTTTTTCCCTCAGTTAACCCCCTAAATTGATATGTATTCTCCAAACTGTCCTCTACACATTTCCTGTGGTGCTTATGAGGAGAATTTGTCAACAGTCCAGAGCTTCTTGAGTTAGTATTCATTTCCTTTATTCTCATGACCTTAATGTTTGATTCAGGGGTGATATTGTGAGGAGAAATTAGATGCTAGTCACTTAGGATTCAAAATATCCTTTACTGTAACACTACCTCTCCCTATGAAGGAGTACAACTGAGTGCTGGCCAATCTCAGTTAACCTCATGAGAGGATAACCTGTAATGGACTACTGCAGCATTCTCTCCTCCTTCCCTCCCTCCCCACCTTGCACAAAAACCTTAAAATAAAAACACTGGTTTCAGTAATACTGCTTTTGGAAGATGGTTATACTGTAATATTGTAATACATTTGGGTAGCATTTCATTTCAAAACATCCTTGTATCTGAAACTCTATGTTGGTTTCCTCCCTAATTATGGTAGCTGCTTTTTTAACCAAGGAAATGCAGCACATCTTCAAATATCATTGATCCTAAGCAATAATTCAAAGGAAAAGCAATAATACACAGATTTGTTCAAGTTCAAAGCCTTGATGCATTACTGTGTTGTGATCTTGTTACATATCTTACATATTATCAAAATAGTAGAATTTTTGATAATAACCTTTGAACATAAAGTCTTTAATTTAGTTTACTTACTTATCTCTTCCAGAGAGAAACATAAAATTGGCGGAAGTAGCTTTTAATGAGCAAATTGTTAACATAAAGGAAAGAAGTACTTCAAAATATGAGTTTTGGAAAATGTATTGTATGATCAATGATGTTCATTAGTAATTTTTTTTATTGCTTTAATAATAGGACACCCATAATGAGAGCTGTTAACTTGAAGATTTTTTCTGTATAAACAAAACTTGCATTCAATCAATCACTGTCACTGCTGAGCAATAGCACCCTCCTTGGTTTTTTCCTCTTCTTAATAGCAGGAGAGATAGTAGCCTTGATAGGACTCTTCTGTCGTGATTTAGCCTCTGTTCTTCCACGAGTACGACATGTATCACTCTGAGAGTCAGTAATTTTATGTCCATATTGTGTCTGAATTTGTGAATGTGGAGGATTATTAGTAATAACATCCATGTTATCAAATGATGTACCAGGAGACCTGTGTTTCCTTCTGGTGAATATTGATCGTTTTTCATTTGGTTGAGGAGTGGGGTGTACAAATATAACATCTGAATAATCTTCTTCATCGACAGAGTTGATTTTGCCTCTATCATCATGTGTCACACTGGATACTGGCATTAAAGCAGAAGGGATAGATTCCTGTTGTTGTGCCCATCTGGAGTATAACTTGTTGATCTTAGGTTTGATCTTAGGTTTCCTTTCCTGCCAGCTATGCACAGAAGTCTTTATTTTTTTTCCTTTGTTGATTCGATCAATCAAAAGTTCATCCTCAGAAGCACTGCTTCTGTCATACACCTCACCATAATTTGAGTTATCTTCATTTTTGGTGGCTTTCTTTCCTTTGTAAGTCCTTTTCCTGCATGATTAAAATTCAAATGAATTTCAGAATATGCAAATAGTTATTACTAGTTAATAATAAATATCTCATGACTTTTCATGTACACATACATATCAGCTCAACAAAACGTGTTTGAAATTGCCCTTTTCTTGAGAATTTATCCTTCAGAATAGTTCTCACAGAGCCATTTTTTACAGATTTTGAGTGAGGATATATTGTAATCAATCTTTGCCTTACTTAGGAGTCCTTAGATTAGTTGACAATGAAGACAAAGGAAGCAGTTCTCCATTTTTCGAAGCCATGCTGATCCAGCCATCCATAGAACACTGGCCGGGTTCTCCATGACTTAAAGATGTCCTTTCATTCCTAGTTGTAGACTGCTGTTGAACAAAATAAAATGGAATTAAAGTTATTGGCACATTTTCAAATCATGGTTACACCACCTTTTAGCACCCAACAAAATGTATCAAATTCAACATTTGGGTTAGTACTTTTGCGAAAAAAAGGACAATTGAAAGAAAAAATACAACGATAAATCCTCCTCATCCACCTGTATTGCATATTATTAAGTCAGTTCATGTAAGATAATGTTACTGAGAACAAAACTAGCCACTAAAGATATTACATGCAAAGGTGTCTATTTAGTCTAACTACCCGAGGTAAGATTATGAGAAGTCAGTCAATTGATAATTACAGCAGAGTCACACTTTAGGTAGTAATATTTCAAGTAGATAGATGCTTATGACTGACTATCAAGATCACTGGCCTGTATGTCTATTCTCATTACCTGTGTTTGTTTGGAGAGAAGTTGTGTTAATTTGGTTATAAAGCTTCTGGGATTTAAAGACTTAAGTTTGCCTTTGGACGTTCACTATTTTGAGAAAACAAACATTGCAACAGTACTGTCCTAACCTGTCTTTTCCTTTTACCATTGCTACTTTTCTGCTTGCAGCCTTTGTGTTTCTTAGGGGTTTTTGATCTGGACTTCCTTAAGGCTCTTGTTCTCTTGGAACAGCATTCCTTTGCTTTCACCTTGTCTGACTTGCCTTTAGTCCTTGAATTGTTTCCAATATTGCCAAATGGTACCCAGTCACTGTTCAGCTCATCTAACCAAAGAGTAAAATTTTTATAGTACCAACAAATCACTAAATAAAACATGATATAAAATGCTTTAAGATAATGGTTGTAATCGATGGCTAGAAACAAATGTAGTTGCAGTAAAGAAACCCTTATAAACATGAAGAAGTGACATGAAAAAAGGATCCTAGCAAAACTTCTGAGACTGAAATCTTAAAGTCTGAAAATATTTTTTTACAAACACGAAAATGTGATGATTCTAATGTATTTAAACTTGGCAATCATTGTTTGTGACATGTAATGGATCAAAAATGAAAAACTTCCCCTCTTCTAGTGAGGGTGAGGAGCTCATCAAGAATGAGACCATCTTCCTCTCTCTATCTCCAGACAGGACTCAATTTAGATATTGTTGACCCTGGTGGCAGGCAGGATTATTTCTATGTATGAACGCTATATGGCCTAACTAGCCCATTTTTTTCTGAAGCTTGGTTAGGAGACCGCCTGATGATGGGTAGGGTTCTAAACCTCAGGGGGATACAGTTTTTTTTTTCTTTATCTGTCATATCCTAAAGACAACTTTGATATCACAAAAGGGAAGCCCTAATAGAGTTGAAGAATCTTTAGAGGAGACTATAGTGAAGACCATATTTCATACTACTTACTTTGGCTGTGCACTTACCTGGTGAATCATCACTGCTAACTATAAAACTTCCAAGACTTGCTTGGGATGAGCATGCATCTTCAATTTTGGGAAAACTTAAGATTTAAGAATTATTTTGAACAATTAGGTATACTATGACACTAGTTCTGATAAAATAACAAAATTACATAAAAAAAATAAATTTCTAACAGTATGGATGGTTAGGTGGAGAACAGTGTTCTCCCTTATTTTAAGCATGACAAGTAAAATAAATTTTCAAACTGGTAAAGCAATCCTTTTACAAGTCGAATTTTCAAGAATTCCAAGCAATTTTAAATGGTTATAAGAGGTACTAAAGGCAGTAAATGTTACCGGTTACTGCTTGAAAAGGAGAACACTGGAAAATCATACCAGCTTCTTGTCATGGAACTATAAAATACCATATCTATTTTTTTATTCATTAAAAAAATGCATTTTGAATAAAAAAAAAGTGTAAAAAGGAACCCCTTCATAAATTTCAAAACAATCTTACAGGTAATTTCAAAAGTATAACAACAATTATCAAGGTCTAACAAAGTTTAATGCTGTGAACTCTTTACCTAAAGAGTAGCAGCTTTTTTGTAAGTCTCAAACAAATATACTCTAATTTAATACCTGTTATTAATGTTACTTGTATTTCTTGAAGATCTTGTTCTTGGATCATGCCTGTTTCGGAACTGATATGGGCTGGTTCTTTCTATAAATGGACTTATGCCATTGCTTTCTTCAGAATCAGTACTGTGATATGCTGTAAACAGGGGCTCATCATCATCGTTGTCATCATTTATAAAGGAATCTTCAAGGTCATACTCATTAAGATGCAGCTGGCTTGAAGCACATATGTGACTTCCTCCTGAACTCTCTAGATTGGTATTCATCTTAGAGTCACAAATGAAGAGTTATTTAATTAATCTATTCAAATGTTTCATAAATAGAAAGTCTACTTTGTTACCTTAATAATATTTCACATTGGAACTCTAAAAAAGTTGAAGTTTAAAATTTGAAATCCAAATTTCACAGTAATCACTGTTTCAAAATAAATTTGTTTAATTTTGTGGCATAACAGATATTGTGAGATAAAGAAAACTAAATCAATTCCATCACTTAAAATTTAAAATGTCATCTACAGGCAATTAGGAGAAAACATCTGTCAAATCAAGCAAATGACAGAGTGAAGTGTCAGTTTCTCTTCAAGGTATCAAGTTTTCAAACCTGTTGCCTGGATTGTCTTGTCCAAGGGTTACTGTAGTGAGAAGAAGGCTCATAATCATCATCAAAATCATCCAAATCAAATGCACCAAATACATCTTCCTCTACTAACTCATCATCATCATTCCAAACTCTCTGATCCTTGTCTCCTACACGGACCTTTGTTGGTGGGGATCTGAAAGGGCTCAGATGAACCTGAAATGCATAATGAAACACTTTGGTGTGAGGCAATTTCTAGTAGATCTTATTTTTAACAGTTAACTACAAACACACTTGAGGAATTATGTCTAACTATAGCTGTGGTAACAAAAAGGAGGTTAGCTTAAACCTCAAAAAAAACCTTGCACTTGAAAAATCCAGTAATTTTTTTTCATTATGAATACATTCAGAAGCAAGAGGACACTTCTAGCATCTGCTTGCTTTAAAACTCATTTAATATACATAAGCTTTTTGGCTTGGGATTAATTTTCCATCCCATTTTAATTGGCAACAAAAAGGAAAGTGTTTAAAAGCATGCACTTACAACAGGCAACGGCTTTGACCACCAATAATCACGGCAATCTTAATTCCACGTCAAAGTAAAATACTAAAGTCGAGATGTTAATGGCTTTTGAAGTAAAACTGACTTAAAGGTATTCCCACTAATTAACTATATGCTTTCATTTCAATCATTCCCTGTGGGTAACACCTGCATCGGCCCACATCTGTTACATATCTTAAATCGCTTCTTCGACACGTTCGTCACCAGTGTTAAATCATCAATAACTACCTCGTAAGCACAAGAAACAAAATTCTTTAGCAAATTTACATGCCGCGAGCTTAAAACGATCTAGAAGATCCGATACAATTTAAGTTGTTTGCTCCTGAATCAGAATAACTTCACCACTGTGTACGATCTTGATAGAACAAACATTTATTTTTAATTGAATCATGATTTTTGCATGTTTGGTGGTATTACCTTTGTTATGCATCGAAATCGGGCCTTGCATATCGGACAGGTATTTGTGTTCTAGAAATAAAAACATGCTCGGCGTTAGCGAAAGCTTAAATAATTGATTTGCATTTATCCATGAATCCAATAAGTCAGATATCATTCTCCTGACATTTCAGAGCATCACGATGAATAAATTTGACAAAATGTCTAGACCTCTGACCACTCCAATATGCATGGGAAACAGAACCAGTGATTACAAACGCTTAATTTTCCGCGACAGATAACTTTTTCCAAACAAATTATACAGTTAGACGGCTCATCAGTGTGTTTGGAATCTCTATTTGTAGTTTCCGCGTTTTTCCGGGCCTTCGAAGGACGAGACATGTCCTTTATGATTGTTTTTGAATCAGCCTGATGAATCTGTCTTTTCAAAATGGCGCGTTTTTTATCCGAGCAAAATGTCTGGCTACTGCCTCCATTAATTAGTACCTCTCATTGGTTAATATTCTCGCGCAATTTTAAGCCAATCACAATTGTTGTAACACACAGATGTGCGGGCCTGGAACGAGACATTTTTGTTGTTATTATCCGCTGACTCGAGTAATCGTAGTTATTAGAAGGAAACTTTTCAGTGAAAACATGGCTGACATTGGAGCTATGATAGCGACTCCAGGAATCGAAAGCCCGAACAAGCGGGCGAAAATGGATAGTGGACTAACAGCAACTAACTTTGATGAATCTAAGTTCGCTAGATATTACAGAACGGACACAGTGAGTTCTCCCGTAAGCTCACATTCCGGACCAGTTGTCAGTGATACATCAGCATATTATTCATACCCCTACACGTACTCGAATTCTTTCTCATCATACACGTATCCTTGTGGACAAACAGACGCAGCAGCTTTGTACACATATCCCGCATCTTATGGCATTCCTTACACCGCACTGAATGGCTTCAGCACAGAATATTCCTCGACGTCAGGTAGCGGTATGCGACTTTCCTTTTAGCTTTTGCGCTTCTGATATCGCTTAATGCGTTACTCGAGAAGTCATAAATATTTCAGATGGCGTACTCAGTTTCATCGTAAAAGGAGGGTAATCTGTTTTGTAGCGTCATTTTGGCGGCCGAACACATAGGCTTTTAGGCACAAGAATGAATTCGTGAGAGGAAATTAGCTCTGTAATGTGTTCTTGAGTAAGGGCGTGCACGAGAAGAGTTTAATGTTCTTAGGACACTATTACCTTTGAGCGCGTCTGCTTCTCCTAGTCTGTTGTCTTAATACTGTTGTTAAACTTTGAAATTCATCTATTTTTAAATGAATGTCACGTTTAGTCAATAAACTATGAATGCTGTACCGCTTGGGCTAAAAAACAAGTAAAAGCTTGCTCTGGGACCCGGCGCATTCGAACCTTTAGCGGTGCGTGTTTCATTCGTGAGGAAATGTCACTATTGAAGGCTGTTACTGTGCCTTGTCATTTATTACGGACTCAATGACCACGCTATGTCTGGCACGGCTTTTCCTGAAAGGTTGTAAGAAGGATATATTTCACTGATACGTGGATTGAAAACCAGCTGTACAACGAATCGTGGAATGCGTCTGTTTATTTTCTGATAATCTGCTTTAGTCAAAAGAAATCGCAGATCGCCTGATGTGTGAATTGTACATGGTAGACTTCTTTAGCCTTGCTGATATGAATGGAAATGTTAATGAGCGAGCTTTAAAGCAATATCGTGTTTACTTTCATGCAGAAGTCGTGGAGGCTTTTCTCGCTGAGTAATCGGGGTTTTTAATCTACTAGTATAAATTTACGGGCCGCTGTTCTGGCTCGTAAGCTCTGCAACTCTACCTTTTTCCACGGCGTCCTGATAACCGTTATTTTTCTCTGTTGACAATGCTGTTTCTTTTCTTGTTACTTTGATTAAAATATAAAGGAAATCCACTTCTATAGCCATTGAATACAATTATTGCTCGAGCAGATAATTGTTAGCACTTGTGTTTTCGTTTCTAAGTCCGTAGAAGACAACAGCTAAAGCGTGAAATTATTGGTTAACTATGTCCGGCTAGGAATAATAAAACTCTTCGATCCACATCGACGAGTGTATATTTGGAATATAGGCCTGGAATGTGCATGTACTTGAATTCATGAATATGGAAATTATTTAAATCGTGAATGGAAAGAGATTTACTACAATGTCTTATCTTCACTTCTGTTATGGCTCCGAAATACCACATCAATATGAATTGACTTTGATTAGAGACTTTTTAAAAAAATCTATCCTGCTTGTGTGTTAAATGGTTGATTCTGCCTCCCTTTTTTTTTTTTTTTTTTTTAAATAATCCTACTGAAAAATCAAAATTCAGCGGTTAAAGGGTGTTTTAATTTTTTCTCTAGAAGAAAATTATTTTGTTTTTTACCTTGAATGACTTCTGGTAATCAAAACACATGCATAAGTATTCTTGAAATGGTTTTGTTAATTAAGGACTCTGCGATGAGATAAAGGGAAATATTGGGCACTTCCCCAGAGAACCTAGATGTTGTGTCTTGTTCCTCTCTAAGAATGTCTTTGAACACTTGCTTTTGGCCTTTCAATTAGACCTTTCCTAAACCTAATTTCTTTTTTTGTTTTGTTTTCCTTCCTTTTTTTTTTTTTGGTGAACCAGTAAGCACCATTGCTTGTTATCAGTCTTTTGCAAAGAGGTACATTTTTTTTTAGTCAGGTAATATTTCCTTATATTTAATCCACAATATAGTTTTGACCACAAGGAATGCATTCTGAAAACAATGTTGTATTGAAATAAGAAGGGAAGATTTCCTTTAAGATGATACATAATTAAGCTTGGTGCTAACACTACTGCAGTCATTCAGTCTAAAGAAAAGCTTGCTGTGTATAGGATGCTGGGACAAATGGCATTACTTAATCATCAGAATCCTTCAACCAATAGAAAGTCTGTTTATTTCAGACTGTTCTAAATTTGCATTTGTCTCAGACTTTCATTTGTTCAGAAATGTTATTTGCTTATGCTTCTACCATAGAAAATCAATATTCTGTCATTTAGAAGGATCTATTAGGTAAACTTAAAAATGCAGTTGTACTCTCAGTAATTATGGCCCCCTGGTTAGAAATAGTGAACAAGAGAAAGTGAAATTATTCACATTTGTCATGGTCCATGGTTAAATGGCCTTTAATTCTTCCAACTTATCTAGAACCAACGTTTTCGTCAAGACCATCAATAAAATTTGTGACAGCCCATTATATAGCATTTGACTTGGGAAGTTGGCTCCTTTAGTGAATAGTGCAGGTGTTACCAATTTTGTTCAATTATTTTTATCACAATTTTTTTTGTATACTATTTGGCCATTACTTTGAATTTCTTTTAGTCTTTTACGTAATGAAGAACATGTTTAAGGGGAATATACATTCTATACTTGCTGCAAATCTGCTAGAATTATATATCCAGTGTATAATTTTATTATTATTATTATTTTCATCTCTCATACCTAGTACATAATTTTTTATGTAAGACCTCATAAAAAATTATTTCTAATATCCAGTCTTCTGACATGTATCTGAATTCTAAATTAAAAGGAAGCTGTATGTGACTGGTGTCTGCTCTAGACACTTTGCAAATGTGCCAGTTAAAAAAAAAGAAGTGCAAGTTATGTCTTAATTTTGCTTTCAAGACATATCATTATTCAGACAAAACTTTGGCTGTAAAAATTGATTGCTTTTTGAGCAGATGTTTCTAAAGCACTGGTTTGATTTGTAGCTCTGTGATTGTTCATGTGCCCATTCAACTTCCATTTATTGGATAGAAATGAATACTTAGTGATTTTATATTTAAGTGCCAAATGCTTGCCTCAGGCAGAAAAATGTTTTTTAGGTAAAAGTGGATTTTTTCTTTAGTGTGTACAGTACTTAAATTTTAATGTTCTCGAGTAGCCTGCAGAGAATCTAGATGCTTTATACAGCTGTATGCTTGTTGTGGTGGTTTCTGCCAAAATTACAATGCAAGTCATCAGATCTATAGAATATTATGAAAACCAGAAATACACCTGATTACAAAATCCTGTTATTCAGAAATATTGTTGACTCTTTCTCAGAAAAAAAAAGCTTACTGCTTAGTCTTCTTTTCAGAAATAACAAGTTGTCAACAGATATGTCTTGTTCTTGATCAGTGTGAAGACTTTTTCATCTCACTGTACTGCTTACTTAGTAATTACAGATTTGTGGGGATTCATCCACACAGAAGGTTTGAGTGTGGCAAGCAAGATCTGTATGTATTTAGTTTTCATTATTTGAGCTCTTGGGTTCATAAATAATTATTGCACCTATTTCTTTTCAGACTATTCATTATCTCCAAGCTCATCTGTTTCTGCGCTGACATCAACTTCAAGTCTCAATATTCCACAGTCATTGACATTAAATTCTACGGCACATCACAATACACCTCCTTCGCGTGTTATTCACTGTAGAGCAGTTGCAGACGGTTGTAAAGAAACAGACTTGATAAACGTTCTTCAGCCATTTGGGAAAATTACGTAAGTACAAAGAGAATATTTTATCCAGTAGATGTTCTTTTTGTAGGAAGTTACTGACAAGGAATGTTTTCATGGTATAAAAGTGTTTCAAACTGATTATGATGCGGTGAAAATTACTTTTTGGCATTTTTCTATGAGTTTATTTTAATCATTGTTCATTACAATTGTTTAATCAAAGTTTGGGTTGTAATCCACTGAATATTTCTGCTTTTACTCCTGCTTATAGAAGGTAGTCTTTTTCAATGAAAAAGAAGTCATTGAATATGTCTTTAATTTATTGTGTTACTAATAATTCTTGAATTTCTTGCCTAGTAAAACATGTGTCTCCTCCTTTTGATTGCACAATACTTTCTTGATGTTACATTAAATGTCACCTTTTCATTTTCGTTCTAAATTTAGCTTTCAATAAGGGTTGCATGTTTTTTTCAAGTGAGGCGTCATATTAAAGTATATTTTGGCAAAATTGTGAAAGGTTTTGCTGATATATGGCATCAGGAATGGGAAATATTGTGCTATATAGCCATTTATGATGGGGAGATGGGAGGGGGGGTAAGGCGTTGTTATATTTCCAATCCCAAATAATGCTGCATGTTGGGTAAAGCTGGAAAAATGAATTGATCAAAAACATAAGTTGTAGGTTTCATTTGAAACCATGTTTGATATTACTTCAGTTTAGCACTTTTACTGCTGGAAAGCATTTCTTCAGCATTGAAATCATTCTCTTTGCCCTATTCATTACCAGTGGAAAGAAAATTGAGAGTTTGATATCCTTTTAAGGCTGAAAGCTGACAGAGGTCTGAATTTCTTGGAAAAAAAGGGTCAAAGATCAGACATTTTACACTTTTCTGAAAAAAAAAATTATTTGCCTTCTGCAGAAATGCATTTGACTCTTTAATTCTGATAAGCAATCTTACCTTTAACTCTATATATTATCCAACAAAAAGGGTTGAGTATGTACAAACTTACCAACTATCATGTTTTCTTGTGATGTAGTACCAAATTCTCAAGACATACTCACAAGGAAATTTGTTTGAGCTAGACAGGAGAATTGCTGTTTCTGGATAAGATCTTGGGAGTTAAAGGGTCATAGATTACTCATTCTCAGTCTAAATTTTTTGGATAGAATAATCTTGCAGCCTTAAAGAGTTTTCAGGTTGATTATTTGATAGTGTTTATTATGAATAGGTATTCTATGAAAAAGGACTGTTTCGTGTTTGATTCCAGTGTGCAACTAAATGAAATTTTGAAAAATCCGGAAATTCCTTGTCAAAGGCTTTAAAATAACAAGGGCTTGTTCAGGTAGCAAAAGATGAATTTTAATACCACATGGACCTTATTTGAACCAAAATGCCAATTTTCTGGGCTTTGCTGAAATGAGAACATAAATCACTTCTCATTTAGTTAAAGTTATAGGCATAATTTACTACTACCCTTCAGACTTCTGTCTCAAGATATAGTGCATGTAACTCCTTTTTTGTGCCAGATATATTTTTGAAATGGCACCAAATTGTCTTAAAAAATGTATTATGCCTTGCTTTTAAAATGTTTTGTCAGCTGCAAGCCTTTGGGTGAATGTGAGTTTTTCCTTTTGTTAATTGCTTGTAAAATGTAAAACTCTTCTGTTGTGTTTTGATCTCCTAAAGTTGCTTCCTCTCTGTCTGTTCATTCCATGGCATAGACCTATATTCTGAGTATTATAAGGAAAGTTTTTACAGCTAAAGGATAATCTAAAAAGCTTTTGAAGTGGTGTTGGTCTTTCTGAAAGCTTCATGTGTGTGTCATAGATTCAAAATAACAATCTTGAAATTAAAGTGAGGGAACATTTTCAACACATAGCTAAGAATAAGAATTCTGGCATTGCTCCAAGGAAGGCTTTAAATATCTGTCCCCAATGCTTGCTCTTCAAATAATTTCAGTCACGCTTCAAATAATTGATTGTATGCAGCTGTCTATTTCAGTGATAGCTGTTTTTTCTGCAACCAAAGTTCTAATCTTCTAAATACCTGGAATTGTCAGAAAATTACAAGAGGCAACTGACAGATCCTACTGGCTTTCTTATTTCACTACTCCTTGGAGATTAAAAACAGATCATTATCTCACTGTCAAGCCAGTATTTGCAGCTACAAGATTGTAGTTGGAATATTGTCAGTGGATTTTTATCAACTGGCAAGATCAAACATTTTCAAAATGTAGAAATTTCAAATCTTTGGCATTTATGCAAGATTCTTCCAGAATCTCAGTACATATGTATGTTTACTTTTTTCCCACACTAGGGCAGTTTTTTTTGCTCCAAAAGCTTGGATGTCAATCACCACTATAGTATAGCAGACTTAGTACTTTGATATTTGTTCTTCTGACCTTTGATATCAACAGAATATTATTGTAAGTGGCCATGCTGACCCAAGGAAAATTTAGTCGCTATATCATTATTTTGTCAGGTTTTAATGGCTGTAATACTTCAATCTATTTGAACTTTTTGTTATTATTGAAACTTTTGTTCATGCAGCATATGATTATTATAGTTTGTGAATTCAGTAACAGGATATGACATGCAGATGTTTTGTTGATTACAAGATAATGTACATACGTCATTTACATGTTCATTTGCACGTAAAAGGTCACGCCACTCCTTTGCATATGTTCAGACAGATGAAAATTTTTGCCATAATCAGAGTTGTAAACACAATGACTTAAAGAGTTAGCAATCAGATGTATTTAGACAGCCTTTAAACTTATTTTCCTCATCTTGGCAAATTTAAGGGTGGCATTTCGCCTTTACGTGTCTTGTTCTTCGTGCCTTTTCAAGTACACCTTAATTTCTAGTATAGTGTAACTTAATGCCTAACACTGAATGTAAATCTGTAGTAGGAGTACTTTAGACACTGCTGTTCTCTGTTGTGATGTGAGAAGTTCAATTGTGTATTTATTTTTCAATTCGTATTTTGAATAGTAAACTTATCTCAATTAGGAAATTTGTTCAATGTGGAGATGTTACATTGTTCTCTTCCATTGACCTTTCATGTTGTGTCCAAACAGGCGGCTTTGTTTTCTTTCATTTCAACCGGAAACCGTAAGGTGCTAGGGGGGATGATGTAATTGCCAATGCCTTGGAGAATGTCAGCTTTTGAGGATGGGTTTAAAATAATCTCCAAGTTATCTTTGATTAGCTGAAAGTGCTAGAACCGTCCACAATTAAAAACAGATCTACTAAATGACGTCTGATGCTTTGTTCTTTTATGTATACATGGAGCTTCTCTTTGTCTGCACATGGCAGTTTTAAATGTGTTCCTTTTTCTCACCCAGGAACATGTTCCTGAGAATAAAGTACTAATGGACTCGCTAATTAGTCTGACATACTTTAAAATTGTGGCTATCATGTTGTTGTATTAGCTGAGAGTGGGTGAATTTATGTGGTATGTGCACCCACTGCTTATGAATTTTGGAAGAGACAAAACAAATTTGACAAGGCAAAGGTCAAGTTCTATTTTCTACTCATATTTTTGGGGTTGATGTAAGATCCAACTTAATTTAAAAGGTATTTGTACAGGATTATTTTTGTCTGAAATTGGTTGTTTTCTGTTAATGAGAATATTTCCGTTGTGGCGCTGGGTTAAAAGCTTAGTAATTAGCAACTGTAGTTAATCACATTGTACAGGAGCCTCCTGCAGTAAAGATTGCTCATTATATACAATTAAGCATAAAGTCCAAGGATTCTGGAGTAACAATATATATTCTTTCAATAACTTGTTACCATTCTAAAGAAATGGCAGAGGAGAAGAATGCTCCCATACTTGCATATTCAGCATAAGAAGGACTCTCTTTTAGTAACAAAGTTGAAGGAAACTAATCTCTGTGTCTGAAAAAGTAATGGCTCAGCACACTGAAATTTAGCAGTTGAATTTTGTGAATTAGTAGGTAGAGAATGATTAGATCTCCAATGTCCATTACAAACACCTCGCCTCCCTGCCAAAATTACAACTTACATTATTTGCCTCTTCCCTGTCTGACCACAAGAGTGTCAATAAAAGCTGGTTGTTTGTAGTCAACTGCTCTACAAGGCCCACTTGAAAAATTTTGAATTGGTACTCCCAAACTTCATAACTGGCATAACTGGAATTTTTTCACATAAAAATTATGGAGGTCAAGGATTGATTCAAATAATACTTTTAGTGACTGCCTGTAAGAGCTCACATTTGACCATTACTGTCAGGTAAAAGTTTATACCCTAAATGTCCTTAAAACTTTTTTCCTGAGTGAAAAAGACAAAATGCCCTACAGCATTAATTGTGCAACTTCCACTATACATAATTGTCTACTTAATGTTCATCACATGGTGTCAAGGCATGGTATCTGAACAATTAGTGGAGTGGACTCTGCTCTGAAGACAACTTGCGCCATGGCTGGGGTTTTCAAAACAAGCGTGGTGACTGTTGGAGTTCCGCCGGCTACGTGATAACATGTTGTCAGTTATTCTGGTCAAAATAATTACCTTTTAGCCCTTAGTGAACTATGCACAGTCACCTACTTTTTCAGAGTCTGAGGTCTAAAACAGTTTGAAACCCCTACATGGATTTAATAACAGGAAAAGTTACTTCACTCTTTGAGTAGATGACTTCATCTACTAACAGTGGCTGCCAACATATTGTTTGCAAAAGGCAGAGGATCACTTACAAGTTACAAATGTTACATCCAGGGTATAAATGAGCTCAGTAAAAGATATTTTAACTATTCTGAGTTTCAAAGAGAATGGGACCTTCAAGAGTTTGTTTCCTATCAATGGTACTGTATTTATTCAGTTTTGTGCCACCCCAGAATAACTACTGCATGTTAGAGCAATTCATTAACAAACATCATTGTAAAGGTTTGGAAAAATTTTATGAACACTTTGGGGCATAGTCCACAAAGAGATAGGAATAAAACCTAAGAGGACTATTATCATGTCTTACATAGATGATTCTCTCATCTCTGTAGGTGTGTCTCTTAATTAAGACAACCTTTATCTCCTAATTTTTGTGTCACAAGCAGAATTTGTTTGGTTGTGAACTTGGCAATTGGCCTCATAGTTTCTTGGAAAGTTGAACATTAGATCAACAGTTTTGTCCTCTCACAAGAGGAGACTTTTGGCTCTTGAGCCAGGAATCATTCCTAAAATTACACATGTAGATGCTGCTTACTCAGGACAAGATTCACCCCATGTATTTGGGTGGTTACTTATTTTGGGGAACATTTTATCTCCACATGAATTCCCTGAGGATTTTCTTTTTTCTTTGTCATACAACTTTTTAGGGTAAGAATCTTGTAGAAAGGAGTTTAGATTGAAACTGAAGTCAGGAACCATTTGGCTAAAAGCATTGGATAGTCATTAAACAAAGCCCTCACCTGAAACTAAAATGGCATGATGAAGAGAATTTCATTTTGATTCACAATTTCATTTCTGTTCGACAATCTCAATGTTGCCTGCAATATTGTGGTACTCATCATCCTCTTACTTTCTACATGTAAACTAAAACTACCTGTGGTCCATGATGTCTAGGCTTTTGAAATATTGTTCTGAGGCCAGGGGTGGGGAGCTTGAATGGTGATGTGGCTTTTTAAGTTGTGAGAGACTTAACAGTAATAAAGGAAGGAGAAAATGAGCCTATCCCCTTGACGCCTTGGATGATATTTGACAATTGTCATTTCTTACCACTTTAAATGTCCTTGTTTATAAGTTTTGTAGAATTAGGTCTGTTATCATTAGTCGAGAATAGTCTTGTTGGTTTGTCAATATGTTCACATCACTCTTTAAAGGGAAATTTGCATATGCACCCTTAACCCTAACCCTAACTGGTAACATCTAAGAATTCCTTTGAAGTGCTAAAATAGTTTTCTCTTTTAACCTCTACTCAATGCATTGCATTATCTAGTGATGCATATCATGTGACAATGCCTGATGTATATGTTTTTTCTTTTTCAATGCAGATATGTGACTTTATTGCCAAAAATTAGACAAGCATTGGTGGAATTTGAAGTAAGTTGGCAAAGCCAAGTAATACATAATTTAGATACTTATTAAAGGTAGTATACATTTAAATTAGGGTTCTCTGCCCCCTTTAAGGTAATGTAATGTTATGTTATGTTAAGGAATTTAATGTGCGACAAGTTTGATATTTACAACTATTCTGTTGATATGGTGAGAAGTACATGTAAATTCAAATGAGCAGTGAATTATTTCAATGTCCAATTTAAACTCACTTTCCTTTGTACAAATGAAACAAATTACCATTTTGGCATAAAAGCAACAGCACTGTTGCCAATGTATTTTTAAGTTAGGAAACTGAAATCTGCTATGTTTAGAATTGGTTGTGGACTGTTTTTAATCTGCCTAGACTGGCAATAAGATTGTGAGCATAGAATTTCCAAAGGTGGGACTGATAAAGAGGTTGAATCTCAGCAAGGAATTTTGTGTAAGTCCACTAAATCCATTTTGGTTTGTCAGCCATAAATGTGAAGACGTCTAAGAAACATTACTTCAGCATGTATTATGTAGATTTGATGTTGGGAAATTTTAACCACATTTTGACAAATCCATGCAGGTTTGCCAGCCTTAAATATCTAGACATCTTAAAAACCTTACTTAAGCATGTAGATCTGTATGTCTGGAATTTTTTCCACATTTTGAGTTCCTTGTGGTGGAAAAGCATGGATGAGGGTTGAAAAGTTTTCTTTCCTTTAAGTTATTGGTGGTTGAAATTTTCTAGGGCCAAGATGTATTTTTTATCAAATTTTATTGTTTTCTTCTAAATTTATTCAAAATTTTGGAACTAAGTTGTGAATATTAAGGCAGGTTTTGTTTGATAAATTTCTTTTCTTGTGAAAATCGGAGTACAACATGTTAAAAGGCACGACTACAGCAGTGAACAGAAGTCAAACAATAACAAAATAAGTTTTTATATTTACTCCATTTTGAACCACTTGCTCTTGCATTTAATTACATCCCCGGTTGATGGAGAAATCGCATGACTAAAACTGGCTTCCTGTTCATGACAAATGTACATACACCACACCTTGTAATTAAGCAACTTTGAGATTATGCAGGTAGGTATGTATCTTTACCTGCTGAATTTGACATTCTGCTATGTAAAATGTTCGTGTCTGGCACCAACCCAAGGATCTTCGATACCTGTCAAAAGATATTTCCTTTGTGAGCAGTCACTCCCAAGCCTTTTATAGCATTCGCCTTTCATATCATTTGTCATCGAGAGAAGCATCGAAAAGTGGCAATTACTTCAGATCTAAGTATATTTCTAGGTTTATTTTACGAGGAAAAATATTAAGCATTTTTCTTACTTGATAAGTAAAAAATTTATATCAATCAATTTTGGTAAAAAATAATATATATTTTGGTCAAAAAGTTTTCCAACCAGTTTGATTTTGTTCTCTTTCATTTAAAAACTGGATTATGAATTGAATAATGTACTTTTGGTTTGAACCACAAAATGCACACCTCAATGCCTAAATTTGTGGAGTTTGTGTGTGATTTTTAGGCGAAAGATGTTAGAGAAAGCTGCATGTAACAGCTCAAATATTTGTATTTCATTATTTCCACAGGATATTGATTCTGCTGTAGCTCTGGTTTCATTTTCGCAGGTGAGATGTATGTGATTGTGTACATTTTCAAGGAGGCAATTTAGCAATGTGCATTCTCGTTACATTAAAGCATTAGTAACTTGTGTCTCTAGGATTTAACTCTGGTAAAATGAGTGAGGTTGATGTACAAAAATGGAAAATGCCTTGCTATTACAGAAACTCAGTTTGACAGTCCGTAGAAAAAGACGCCCATATCTAGAAATGCCTTGTCTGATAGATTTATTGGAAACTTCTTTGAAAGATTGTGCAGATTGCAGGGGAAAAGTTTCTGCCCTGTGACAGTGTGTTGAAAGAAAGGAGTTGCTTGCAAGGATATGCTTTTCCCTGTGTGGTTGATTGATGTCAAAACATTTTGTTTGAATCAGAATAATTATAACTATGACTATCTCTTTCTTGTACAGTCAAATACACTCACTGTACTTGGTAGACAAATGTTCGTGAATTACTCCAAAAGTCAAGAAATAAAGAGGTAAATAGTAATTGTAATTATATATTTTTTAATCAAATGTTGGAACCTGTAATGTGTAAAATGGATAACAAAGAATCGTTTGTTACATTGTATCCAAAACATGAAACCAAAACACATTAGGGAAACTTTGCACCTTTCTCCTGTTGACTCAGTAGTCTCTATTTCCTTCAGTCCCATATTTTAAAGTTTTTTTCCTCAGGGATTGTAAAATTGGCTGTGTGCAACAGATGTAGCAGCTTAATGCTTAGGATGGTGGACTCTGGGTCAAAGGGTCCATGTGCGATATCTGGTCTGGTCACTGAGTTTTGTTCTTAGACAAGAGACATTACTCTATCAGCACCACTCTCCATCCACATGTACAAATGGGCACCAGTTAACTATCATCGAAGGCTGTGGAAATACAGGGGAAGGGGAGAAGGAGAGGGGTAGGGGAGTGGTAACTTGGGCTGGACGTGTACCTCATCTAGGGGTACTAGCAACACTTCTGACTGCTTCATGCAACAGAAATGGGGACAAGCTTAGGCTGGATGGGCCACTTGCAAAGACTTGACTTTTTTCCTCATAATCCTTTAACTCCCATGAGTGACCAAGACAGAATTTTGCCTTAAAATATCAACACAATATCAAGCAGACAATTGATGAGAATAAAGAAAAAATATTAATGAGGGAATTACAAGTTGACCCAATACAAATTCTCCAAACTAACATCACAAGAACTGTATGGTGGACAGTAAGGAGATTTTTTAATGAGATCTTGGGAGTTAAAGGGATAAACAGTGGCTGAATAGTGACCCTGGGCTTCCAACCTTAGATTGAGAGGTCTGGGTGTGGTCTGAACCTACAGCTCTAGTGTTTGGTTTTTCTGACACTGTTAAAATGTGCACTAAATCCTACTCAAACTGTGTTTAACCTTAGAAACTTTGTGTGCATATCATGCCTGTGACTAATCAAGAATCTCTTTCCTTTTGCAGGGATAAAGTTCTCAATGGTGAAAGTAATGGAGCCTCTTCAGAAGCTAGTAATATTCTCCTTCTCACAATAATCAATCCTTTACATCCAATCACAGTGGTAAGTGTCATAAAGATCCAAGAGAAAATCAAAATTGAAGATTGCAAAGTTTAAAAATTTTGGTGCATAGATTTTTCTTTAAGAATCATGAAATTGTTAGTAATTTAATGTCTTGTGGAATGTGTTGTTAGCATACATGCAAAAATGAAATTTTTTTTGTTTCAGGCATGCTAGAAGATCAGTTTTCCTTCATTATTATTTTCTAGACTTCATATATATTGGCAAGGTTACTTGTCTATAAATTAATGTAGTTAAGGAAACTAGTATGGGTAATCCATGCATATGTCTTTCTAATAGGCTAAATTCTGGTCAAACTTAACCATACTAACCTTTTGGGCTGATAAGGTTATATTCCTAGAGTAATATGATCTTCAAAATCAAAAAATATTTTAAGGCATTTACATATAAGAGCTCATAAACACCTTTTCTGCCCAGACATTCTGCATTCTCTGAAGGCTAGTGGCTTTTTATTTCAAGTATTTGACAAGAGAAGCTTAATATTGCATGGACTGTAGTCTGTCAAGCTCACGTAGCATGGTTCTAACTTTATATGTCTTTGAAACAAAACATAAATTTCACCAATAATGTTGGTATTCTTTTGGCAGTACAATTCATGGAAACAGAAAGTTTAAATTTTGCTACAAATGGACGCTACACTAAGCACAAAATAACCATTAAATTTTTCTCATTTTTGCATGAAACATTTAGAGTGGATAAAGTGGCTTTGTGCCTATGTCTTCTGGTGCAGAGATAGTGGTGTGATTTTCTTTACTGGCTTCTGGAATAGACTTAAATTTATGAAACACTGTTGATATAGTACATGGTTTTAAATTTCTTCCCTCACTGATGATGAACAAAAATTATTCCAATTGTTCATCAATTATTGATTGAGTAAATTTAATGAAAACTGTCTGATTGACAGGTGGTGGTTATTTCAATAATTAAATCTGTTTACAAGGTATTTTAATCACAATAACTCTAATTATTATGGGCTTTATGTTGAAAACACCTTGAGCAAAATAGTATAATTTAATTTCTTCCTCTAGAAAGCTTTTGTGTACTTGTAATAGTTTTCACAGCGTGCGTTTCAACACTGATTAGCATATTTTTTGGATATCTCTAACTGTTTACTAAAACAACAAGAAAGTGTGTAGGTTCAAAGAACAACACAAATTATTTGCTTTTCATGATTTTCAGTAGATTGTAGTTAAATTTGGAAATATTCCAACAAAATTTTTGATAAGGACTTTCCATGTTAATTCTAAGACAGATTTATTTCTTATCTGAGCAGGCTTAGTTGAAATGAATCCCTTCATTTTTTTAGAAATTTTATTTCTCAAACGTCCAGATAAAAGATTTTCTGATTATTTTTGATGATAAGTTGATTAAACTGATCACAGATTATAAGAATTATTTTTATCAAAGAAATCTTGGTGTGAAATTATTTTTTTGTTATGCATAACAGAAAAGCAGTACTCTAGGAATGTTAGACATTCCACAGATTTTGACCTTGGGAAACTTAAGTTACTGAGATTTTAAATTTATATCTGATTAGCTTCTGAACTTTTATCAAACACAATGTAGAGAAAATCCAAGGTGACAACCTGATTTGGCCAGAAAATCTTAATGAGATATTGGTGTTTTATTAGAATTTCTGTGGACAGACAAACATGTTTGAAAAGAAAACCATAAACAAAAAGATTTGCATATTTGCTGAAGCTAAGGAGTTTTTTATTTTTCAGATTCAAAAATTTCTACTCAAAAACAAGTAGAATTTTGAAATTTGTTTTTCAGAAGGTAAAATAACAATTTCACCAGCACAGCCTGTGTTAGGGTGATCACTGCATTCTGTGCTTTGTTTTGTAATCTTCTTTCCTTTACTGTTTAGAGGCACTTTATTACACAGAGATTCCCCTCTCCTCCAGATTCCACCTGTTCAGTTTCTCTCAAATGAGAGTTGTGCAGTGGAAATGAAAATTCAGCTTTCAGGTGTGACTGCTTTATATTTGCCAGATATTTGATGTATTTTTAACAACATTTCTCTCCTTAATTTGTTTCTGTCTCTAGAAAGTACTTCATAAAATATGCAGCCCTCACGGAAAAGTTTTAAGAATTGTGATCTTTCACAAGAATGGATTGCAAGCTTTGGTTGAATATCCTTTGATAAATTCCATTATTTCAAATGAAAAAATCTACTTTATCTGCCCCAAAACATAACTGTGTTAAAAGTGATGGATAAGGTCATGTGTTGTTTACTTAATGTGTTAACTCTTTAGCCCCTAAGAGACAACATCCAATTTCTCCTTACAATATCACCCCTGAATCTAACATGAACGTCATGAGAACAGAGGAGATGATCACCAACGAAAGCAGCTCTTGATTGTCAAACAAATTCTCCTTGTCATAAAATAAAAAAATAGAAATAAAAAAAATAAATAAAATAGGTAGACTCCATGGTGGGGTGCTTATTCAGTGGAAGATCTCAGAAGGCGTCAAAATTGAGGTAAGAACATCGGTGACATTTTTGTGGGTTGTATTTTTGTTTTTACCCCATTTTGACATAATCCTCGATCAATTGCTGAACAGAGGCACTGCTATGTGGAATCTATATATTTAACAATTATCCTATCCTTGACCATTTTCACATTTGACAATGTCGAGGCAGCTCAGCGAGCTCTTGCAACACTCAATGGACAAGATATTTATGCGGGATGCTGCACACTGAAGATTGATTATTCAAAGGTAATTAGCTTTGAATTATGGGTCCTTCTGGGCTTCTTCCCATTTCAGTGCACATCTGTGATTGGTTATAGAATTCAAATTTAACTATTTAACTTTTTAACTGCATTTCTGAAAGATGGTTCTCAACCAGTTCAAGTGATGCAAAGATAGCGAGGACAAACTGGATACAACATCCTCAAATACTCTTTGGTGCCAGATGACATATCATGGATTTTTTCCCCTTTTCTCAACAGAAAGCTAAAAAATTAAATGTTTTTAAAAATGATGATGAAACATGGGATTACACTGGAGCACTGAACAATAACTCAGGTTTGTAAAAGCAGTAGAACCTTAAACCTTTGGCTAGAATCCTGTTACCACTTCTCTGAGTAGCCAAAGAACTGTAAGATTTAACTTAGACAAGTGATCAACAGGTAACGTCTTACAAAGAGACCTACCTGACCCATGTCAATAATTTTCCAGCAAGAAGCTACTTCCTTAAGGATCTTGTAAGAGCAAAATTTAGAAGCAAACACAAGTAATACACAAAGAATTATGGAACCTCATGCAAGGACAAGTTGCAGGCAATTTGCTCTGGGTAACATGGATAATTTTTGTGTACTTCTTTGTTCCTCGGAGTTAGGTTTTCCTTGAAACAATGACAAGTTAAGAAGGATATGCACAATATTATCTGTCCCTGTGAATTGATGCTTAGTGTGGTGACCTTATTACAAGCACACATTTTTCATTTGAAATAATTGATAGGATAGGAAATGATGTTACCTGCTGACCAGAAAAAGGGAAATGATTTTCGGTCACCTTCATACTAACGTATTGTTTTCTACACTTACAAGGGATCCCAAGCAAGACAGCTCTTCTTGGGTCTGGGCTCTTGTCTGCAATTTCAGGTAAGCACTGGTAACTGCATTCATTTGTAGCTTTTTACACAAGCACAGAGGGAAACAATTTAGGGAAAGAGTGAGGAAAAAATTAGTAAAACAAATAGAGGAAAAGAGAAAACAAGAACTTCAAGGGTTAAATAATATTTGAGTTGAGAGGCTTTAAAAGTAAGTAATCACCCCCACCGCCCATCCTAAAGTCCTAAAGAAAAGGGGAATGATGAGTTGAAAGGAAACCTGGGGATGACAAAGCAAGACAGGATATTCTCTCACCTTTTTTACCAGTCCCCCTCATTGTTGCAAGTATTGAATGTAGACTGGGCCAGTTTTACAAGGGGTTATATAATGTTGAGGGAGAAGAACCTTCCCTTTCCCATACTCCCTTTTACAATGAGTATCGTGGTATTGTCCTCCTTTGGTTATGCAGGATTTTCACATTAGCTGGAAACTAGTATTATTTTTCATAAACTAGCCATTATTTTTCATAAACAAACATGCCAACAGAGGCAGAACTTTCATTTGCACTTTATGCATTATCATGCTACAAGTAAACTGTAACTGAATCTTTTAATTTTACAATGAAATTTTCATTCATTTTATGATTCCAGGAAATGATGCCAGTGAGACGCAGTTGTCAAGTTCACCACCAAACTCTGTCACTCTTAATGGTAATATGACTGAGTAACAATTGTACACATGCCATGAGTCTTGTTTAATGATTTGCCGTTGCGTCAAGGTTCCTGCAAATCTCTGAAAGTTTTAATTCAATAATTCATTTCCCAAGCCTTTTAAGTCTTGGTATTGGGTCATGGATTCAAGGAGGGATATTAATATTGGGGGAAGTATAGGTAAGGAAAACAGTACGTGTTCATCACATTCAGTGGTCTCATGTCATTAAATTTCTCCGTCAGGTGTGAATGGATCATCAATTTCCATCAGTAATGAGGCTATTGCAAGAGCAGCGCAGTTTCCCACTGTACAGAGTGAGATTGATTTAATTTTATTTTATAACTTATTATATTATTAGACCACGCCTCACATAGGTGATCAATGTATAGGGAACTTTCACATGTCTGAGTCGAGCATCAAGTACAATTCTGCCCAAATATCTTAAGTGTCCGTGGATGGTCAGTGTAATCTCCTTCAACCATCCTCAGACTTGTTTACCCTTCATTGTGAGTTCTCATGAGATGTTATTCTAGATCCATGGAGCATGAATTTGAATGTCTGAGTCTGGTTGAATTTGATTTTATACGTCTTAAATAGCCCTGGAAATTTTTCAACAGAGCCTCCTTCACATCAATAACTTTAATTTTAAAGGATTCTTCCAGACAATGGTTGTTGTGTATGCTCTTCTGTGTCTGTTGTTAGGGGGTACATAGACAGATGCTGTTATATATCGACTAAAATAAGGAATTGCGTGAATAAAAGAGGCAACTCATTGGAATCAACTGTCTTCTCATTTCTCAGGTATTCTAGCCAAAGTTGCATCTCTTCATGGGAACCCGCCTAAGAGTCCAACATCAGGTATGAAGACAGCAGAATTTATTTTTTCTTATTGGTCTTTTCCTTTTATACTTTATGCGTCAACACATTTTAAAATGAACGAATGTGAGGATGGATTGTGTTCGAAGGATTCCAAATAACGATTGCTCAGAGTAAGATGAGTTCAAGATTATGATGATGTCAATTTTAGTTCAGTTGGTCGTAAGTTAAAGCCTGAGTGGGGTTTCATACTCTTGTGTTACCTCTCCTTTTGGCAGTGAGGGTGGATATCGCTTAAGGACTGAATCCCAAGATATCTGTGGTCACCAGTTACAATGAAGATTTAAAATAGCAACGACAAGCTGTCGTACTCTTGATTCGTAGAATTACAACAATATTGTTTGCTGAACCTACATTTGCTTTCTCTGTGACATCAGGTAGCAACTCACCTGTGGAGAATGTAGTGAAAAAGTTGGGTATTCTTGGAAGCTCGCCATACCAGTTACCTCAGGGTGGACTCTTAGGAGCTCTACCAGGCCTGGCCCAACAGCAGCAACAGATGAATGGCATTTCTAGCGCTTTGAACGCAGGTTTGTGAGACGCTTCCTGACAATTGTTAGCTGAAACCCTCCTCTTTGCCAAATCTGTCTTAATCCACTTTCCAACGGCCATTTTCTTTGCATGATGTTTAGGGTCACTTAAATTATAAATTTAAGTTTTAATTACTCAGACTGACAAATTCCAACTGTTTTAAGGTGGCACTGGCTGTGTGTTGATGGTTTACGGACTGAATGCTGAAAAAATGAACTGTGAGAGAATCTTTAACTTGTTTTGTCTGTATGGCAACGTCGTCAAGGTAAATAGATGGCAAATGAAGTTATAAAATTGTGGGAAATGTGGCTCAAAATGTGTCTAATGTTTCAAGTCAAATTTTTCGAGGAAACCTTGGGGTATGACAAGTCTAGTAATCGGGGTAAACCAGGTGATTCTACCATCAAATCCTGACGTAACCACCCATTCAGAGTACATACTCAACAAAAACTACACACGTTGTCATTTTCTTTTTGCTAGTGAACAAAAATAGAGATAAAGTTTGGAATTGAAGGAAAAGTTTAAAGTTCCCTCTTATTCCGTAAATAGCACTCAATTACTTGGCTAAATGTCTTGTAGCCAGCAAGGCGTTTTGTCTGGGTTAACCTGTGTTGCAGAATATTTAGAACGTTGTCCAACCTAGGAGGTGCTATTGTAGGTTTGCATTGCTACCTTGTTGGCTGCGTTATGTTCGTGTTACAACTTGGTCAAATTTTGAGTCTGGAAAAGTATACTTGTTGAATGGCAAAAGCCGTCCATGTAGGGTTCAAAAGCAGACAATAGAAACTTCTTGAACTAAACTTAAGGTTGTGTTTTTTAGGTTAAATTCCTCACCAACAAACTCGGAGCGGCCATGGTACAAATGTCGGACAAAGTTGCTTCAGAAATGATCATCCGAAACTTGAGTGGTGCCGTGCTTTTCGATTCCAAAATCAACATCATGTAAGCTTGTTGTGAAACTTTTCTATCACCAGTGCTTTCCAACACGATCAACGACAAAATAAGAATTGTTTATCAGTCTCTACACTGTGAAGCAGTGTCTTGAGTGTACTACTTTAAAAAAAAAAGAGGTTGTACTTCATTCAACTTTTGTACTACTTGCAGATTTTCGAAGCATCCTTTCATAGCAGATTCATCGGTGGTGACGACTTTACCCGATGGTACGCCTTCGTCCATGAATTTTGCTGACAACCGAAACAACCGGTTTAAATAGTAAGTTTTCACTTTTTTTTTTCTTGCGCACTACTGGCAGATAAAATAGCTTTCAGCAGGCTCAGTCTTCACATGATATCTTTCCAAGTGTGATAGTAGTATCAAAATCTTCAACGTGAGACTACAATACCTAGAGCAGCGAACTTTATTCATATTCTTTACAGGAGTGAGTAGTTAATACCGCTACACAATTCTCATATAAGGTGACGCGTTTGGCTTATGGTTAGCGCGTTAAACTCCGTATCGAGAGGCCCTGGTTCGAGACCTGGTCGGGTCATTGTGTTGTATTACTGGGCAAGACACCTTAACTCTCATTATGCTTCTCTCTAAACAAGAGTATGAATCCTTTGCACCCTAACATCAGTATGCATGTTCTCTACGCATTTCCTAAGTTGCTGACAAGGAGAACTTGTTTAACAATTAAGAGATTCTTTAGTTGGTGATCATTTCCTTTGTACTCGTGTAGACTGCTGCGCCTTGTAGTCCTCTTGACTCGGGTACAACTTTACCTTACCTTTCTCTAATTTTGTTTCTTTGTTTTATTCGTAGTCTTCCTGAGGGTCAGAGTCTCAAGAATAGTATCCTTTTCAAATTCTCTAATGATTCTCTCCAAAACAATCAGATACCAACCAAAACTAACTCGCGATGAAGTTACGGCTCTTTTCTGCGCTTGGCACAGGTTAAAGGGTTTTTGCTGTGAGCTCCTATTTTAATGCAGAATTCTGGGCATTCGTCAATTTGGAAGTTGATTACGCGTGGGTTTAACTTAGCGATGAAAAAGTCCCCTTTAAACTCCTTTCTTTGGAACGTACTTGTAGCAAAGGGGCATTCGATATTATAAGTCGTTTGTTGGGGATGTGAAAAGTCTCTTGTCCATTGAGATAAAAAGGTAGTTAGTAAATTCCTTAACTTGTAACTAGGATACCAACCACCAACAAGAATGCTTCACTTCTTCAATGCCCCTCCAAACTGTACTGTGGAAACGCTTAAGGAGGTCAGTCTACAAAGATTATTTACCAGTTATTTGAGAACAGCTTTTCGTTCACTAATGCCGAAATTTGCCCAAGAATTTCCAACTCTCAAAGCGTGAGCGAACCTCCGACTCTAAGACAGGGCTCGAGTCTTATCTGGGTTAAATTTGTTGTGAGTCTCTAGCAACAGGTATACACTACAATGAGCTGATTTGCTGCGATTTGCCCGATAAGGTTTTGGGAGGAAGGTTAAAGAAGCATTTCCTGCTATCTGGCAAGGGGTCATGTTTCATGCAACTTTTTCAGTCTTTGGGAATAATTGATTGGTTTATCTATTTTGCAGGTCTTCATCACTGCCGGATCTTTGTCTCCTCTGAAAGGCACATTCTTTTCAAAAGGCAAGACCAGTTAAGATGTTATTGGTATTGTATTTAAACATGCTCTCTTGAGCTCTGTCTTCTTTTCAAGAACAACTTTTTACCCTGACCCTGCCACACCTACAGTCTGAGACAAAATGTGGAGGAGAAACGTCCAATTTGGTAGAAAACTTTCATAGTAAGCTGCAGCACCTCCAGCCTCCCCTCCCCACCAACCTTTTCTTCCCCCCCCCCCCCCACACCAGTGTTGGTTATCACAGAATTGTGAACAGATGTAACTCGAAGATTGCTCTTTGAAGATTTCACGGGAATGGGTTGGGGAAGATCTCTGGAATGACGACATTTTTCAAAATCTCGCGTTCACTTGAGTCAAAACAACTGTTCCTTGTATTTATAGTAACAGACCCAAGCAGAGTAACAACTTACAAATATTTTTTTCTTCATTTTTTGTACAAATTTTAGCGAACGCCAAATCATCAGCGGGGTTACTGGAGATGCCGGATATTCGTTCAGCCATGGAAGCGTTAACTCTTACTAACCACTTCACCATAAACCCACCAGGTAATAAACTTAAGTCGCCCTTCAGTGCACCATGTGGACCCCCCTAAAACGATCTTCCGTTGGGTGGGGAGACTGTACTTTTAGTGGTAGTTGTGAGGTTGTGGGACCCTTAACCTCCGCCCACCCCACGCGTGATGGGTTTGTATAGGATTTGTGTTTCGTGGTGTGACTTTCCGCTGTCGTCATCATGACAGACGGTCTTAGCATTGTGCACTGTATAATAAAAAGAGATTAGTAAAGTCAAGTCCTTGTCCCATCCAGGTTAGATGGGGTGATAAAACTCTTTGGTTATTTATTTATTTATTTTATTTTAATTTATTATTGGATGGAACTTTTTCCTACTGGTAAAGGTTGCCTTAACCCACCATTTAGAGTTTCGAAACAACTTTGTAGAGGTAAAACATATTTTCGTTATAAGCCCCATGCACCAAATTGTTTTTAAGGAGGGGATTTTCCTTGGTTTTTTGTGTTTGAAGTTTTTGTGAAGGTAACGTCGAAAACTGTATGGTGTGAAAGAAAACTCGTTCAAACGTTCTTTATTTTGTTGTTCTTAGGAGGCGGATCCTATACCCTGAAATTGGCCTTCTCCCCAAGCTCCTCAATATCTCCAACGGCTCCAACCGTTGCTCCTGCAGTTGCTGCGGCTGCAGTCGCCGTCAGCAATGGTGCCAATCCTTTGGGACCTATCGGTTCGCCAGTGCACCCTCGATGTATGGCGGGAAGCCCCATCAGCATTGTGACGAATGGTGTCAAGGAATTAAACGGTGACTCCGAGAGGAATGGGCTGAGTCCAGAGCATTTATCGGGTACCAGTCCTTAGGGAGGGAGACTGGCACACAGCATCAACCAGCTGTGATAACGTACAGCGGTAATTTCCGATGCTTAGAAGGACTTCAAATGAAAACACAGATTCAACTTCGAATGAAGAGAAATCTCCCAGGTAAATGAATTATTAATCAATGGGAAGAGTTAAAAAAAAAAAATTAGGTCGTTATAAGTCAACAAAAATGTTGTATTGTCGTTCGCCGACTGCTTTGTTTTCGCTCTCCCAGAACAGTTGGTGATGAGCATGCTTAGAAGTTGTAAAAGTTCGAATATGTTAGTTAAAGGCACCTTTTCATGCATTAAGTTTATGGTTCAAATTTGTAGTTATAGGTTTAACAATTTTCCCTCGTTACATTAAGAATTTATTGAATGCATTGAGGTGATGAAAGCCTTGGTAAAAACCAGCGTTTAATAACCCAAGGTTGAGCGGTTGAAATGCCAGCCCAAAATATATAAATATATTACATAATTATTTACAACATGAATATTAGAGTAATTTTTTCAAAACTCGTATGCGCAGTGAGTCTAAACTAAGATTCCTTTTGTCTACATATACAAAATTTTCCTACATCATAGATATATTAAATCTTAACTCGTGGAGAGAAGTCAAACTTCACAGGCTCCTGAGCAAATGATATCGTTAAAAAACAAGTTATCTATTACTTATGGTAACTTTTTTTTCCATCTAATTTACATTTTTCCACTGAATTTTATTGCAACCGTAATTGCTACCCAAAACTGTGGACACATTGTTGACAACTGTTCAAGGAAATGTTTTCCTTTTCGAGAGAATAAGTTGTGTTTTTGTTGTTGTTGTTATTTTTTCATACTTTGACTCAGTATTTGGAGTATCGATTCATCTGCACGATCTACTTTTGTAGTTAAAATTTGTTCACCTTATCTCAAAAGCGGCAGCTTTCAGATAAATTTACCTTCTCCCTTGACATGTGCGTCAACAATTGTTATCAGGTTTTAAGGTAGCAAATGCGACGCGTTGTTTTGTAAAATGTGTATGCCTTACACCAAACACACAAGTGGTGTCTTATTTTACATTTGTTAGTAAGCTTAAAACACACCAAGTCGGTATTTATAATTTAAGATGTTTTCCACAGCGTACGCACCCCCTTGTTTAATACTTTTACTGTGTTATCAGTACGGAAATTCTCCTGACCTATTTGCATACATGTCTTCTTTAATTAGTGGGGAGAATTTATTTGAATACTAATACTGTTCTCGTTTGGTGATTATGGGCGTAATTCCTTTTACTTGATCCCAAAATTTTGAGCCTTTTTCTTCTTTTGAAGTAGCTTCAATTTGTAAATGGTTAGTGCAAATTAGGGTTAGGTTAGAATGTTTGGCTACTGCTTTTTTTTTGCCACACTCGAGAGATGTTTTTAATTGATATTTTTGTCTCTAGTGTTTTGATGTTCCAGTGAATATCAGATAATCCTTGGTACCGCTGATTTTTTTTTTGTTAGAGCTTTTTTCTTTGCAGTTCTGTGCATCAACTTCCCTTGCAGGAAGCAACGGGGAACACGAGGTCGTTAAAGGAAAATATCAAAATTTTTATTCACATTCAATTTAACCTCGAATGACTTTTAAAGAAATTTTAGACTTATTGAAATTGCTTTTATATTTGCCTTATTTTTTCAAATAATTTGTACTTAGCGAAAAAAATATATTGTTATAACGTACAGTTATTTTTTTCCGGTCAGATTCTCATCAGTTGTGTTTCCTAGCAACGGCGGTTCGTCATAAACTGTAAAGAGCCACCTTAATGTCTTTAACGCTCGGAAAATTATGAAAATTCTCATCCGCGAAACAAAACTATAATTAATTTCCTAAGGAAAAAGAGGACATACATTTTTGTGTGGACCGACAGAAAAATAATTGTTCCAATTTAAAAAGAGAGAGAGAAAGATGTTAGGAAATATTTCAAATAATCGAATCCCACGCATGTGTGAACAAACCACATAAAAAGAGTCAGATACAGAATTGTTAAGCTTACATTGAATTTTTGTTCTTTCGGACTTTTTGTACGGGGTCCTGAATGCATAATTTTTAATTGGAAATAATTTAATTACATGGTCTGAGTCAAAGAGGTTTTTAATATAATTCGTCGCACATGTTCAATCACTCATAGAGGTCAACTTTCAATAACGTTGTACATATTATAGGTTATAGAATTTAAGAAAAGAGAGAGGCAAATACAATATCTCCATTTAACACCACAAAGTAAAAGACAAATATTATGAACTTAAAATTACCAAAACATATTTTAGTGGAGTTTGGTATAACGAATTGTTATTTGATTCATTTATATGCGAACGCTAAGACAACCAAACCGCCCAGTCAAGCTCGTACCTAGACTCACTCTTCCGCGTTACCCTTAGGGCGCGTGTTTCAGGGAATGGGAGTTTCGGCCTGGTCACGTGTATCTAAGGAAATAAGAGGAAGAGACTGCCTGGGAACGAGACTGCCACCAAATAACTAAAAAGTCGCCAGCAACAACCATGACATCTGATTTTATTTAATTAATTTTCCATAAACGAAAAAAAGAAAAAAAAATACTGTTATAAGACGCAACGTTCATGTTGAAATGGCGATGCCACGATTTAGTTCAGTTTACCATGAATTGTTCGGAATTTCTGCACGCATTAAATTTTATTCCCTGTTGTCCACAAGTGTTATTTTAAGATTTTGACACCTTTTTCTTATTATATTTCTTATAAATGGATTTTCAATTTGTTGCGACTATAGATTTCATTACTAGTGAACGTTATTCAACCACGAGGGTTTTTTCTTTTGACAACTTTAAATGTAACGTTCTTGAAGATAGAAGCTTTTAGAGATACATCCACGGAAGTTTGATAAGTGTAAGTGCAATTGGAACGTGCCAGCCTGCACTTATCGTGTTCAGCGGACATCTTCGAAAAAGCCTCTGCGGCAGAAAGAGAGAGGGAGAGAGAGATTCGGAAAGCTCTCATGTTGTGAGGGACAACATCTCAGGTCATCTTAGAGAACTTGTTGCAAACATTGGGTTTGAAAGAACTACTTTTATATTATTTTTGGTAATGTTTGTTTTGTTTTATTCTCTGTCTCCTTATTCATAATTGCTTTGCGTTGTAGTTTAGAGGATTTTTCATTATATTCAGAGGTCGTTGAAACAGTCGCTCCGTCCGTAACTTTCATCTTAGTATTAGCTGACACTTTCATTTTAGTATTAGCTGACACTGGAAACTTTTTCCAGGGTCTGGTTTAAGTTGTTGTCCAAAACAAGTTGGTGGCTTGAAAAATGTTTGAAGTAAGGTTAACCTACGTTAAACTGCACACACACTCGTTTTTATGCAAAATTAAAAAGGCCTTCTGTTGGGTTAAAGAGCTTAATATTACAAGGCTGGTTTGTCTTATTCACTGCAGAATTTGTTGCTTTCTAAAGAGTTAGTTACCTCGGTTCGGTGATCTAAGCACCGCTATACTACAAATAGGAATAACATGGAAGAGTACCTCATATTAAAGCTGCATTAATTTTGATCTTGTGGTTGTTTTGTTTGTTGCTCTTTGCATCCATCTACTATTGGAGCGCTATGCTATGACCTCATCTAACAGTTAAATCTAATTCTTGTCATAGGAGATTGGAGCCGAGTCGAGTCATAACGCTATAATAGGTACCCCCTCCCCCTCCCTCTCCCTCTCCCATTTTGGAGCTTCAAGTTGCTAGTAATCCCCCTATCCTTGACAAGTGTATGTGAAAGCTTTTAATTATGTGGGCTTTCCGATGAACGGAGACGGTATTGCTTGACGCAGGGCCACATTATGAAGAATTTCTTCTGTCGTAGCATTAGTGTGTCGGGCTCTCGATCGAAAAACAATGAGAAGGAGAGGAAAGGAAAAATGATCAATTAGCGCTTTCCCAAACTTTCTTAAGTTGTCGCTCCGCTGCATCTCTGATGTTTAACCCCGACTGTGAGCAACTCAAGGGCGTTCAACCCCTCCCTATTTTCACTGCCTCTTTTTTTAGTGCCTACAAATAAATACGCCAGCCCCACCTCCGGGGTAGGTTTGCACAGCTTTAAATATGGACTGCCAAATGATTGGAGAAACCCTCACATTTTTACGTTATTATTTGACAACACTTTGGGCCTTAATAAATCTCTAGTCTCATCTAAACTACCATTATTCTGCTGTGGAGGAATTCCTAAGATCTTGCACATTAGTGGGTACAGGCTGACCGATTCAAACGGTTTGCCTGTGAAATTGACTTTGAATGCGGGCCCGTGCGCAATAAAAGCAGTAGACATTGACTTGCATTTGCAACTAATACCGTGGTTAAGTTCTACCCAGTGCATGTCCTTTGAGATTTTTATAAGCCTGCCCTTTTTGGAACTCACAAGCCAGCCCTCTGATGGAATGAGCACAAGCGGTGAAATGCGTTGATTATTTCTGCAGTGTAAATCCATGGGAACGTCTTTCTTGTGATAAACGTGCAAATGTGGGACATTTTTTAGCCGCTCGTACACTTCCTCTGTCTTGTCAGCTTTCGGCGCAAGCATCATATTAAACCAGGAATCCCAAAACTCAAAGTTGTCTGGGTTGACGTACTTGTCGAGATCAATCACTTTGTCGCATGACGTGTTAGCCATGCCATGATCCGCTGTGACTATGATGTTAACTTTATCGAACAGATGATGTTTTTTTAAACCTTGCACGACCAAGCCGATGGTTTTATCCACTCGCTGTATAGTAAGAGGTAGATCTGGCCACCCTTTGTGATGACAAGTTTTGTCTGGTTCTTCAAAGTAAGCAGCCACAAAATTCGGCGGTTTTGGACCAGTCAACCAGCTAATTAGTTTCTCCACGCGTTTTTCAAAGCTCATTACCTTCCCTGTGCTGTTCGTGAAGTCAATATGTGGTGAGGCAGAATCAATTTTGTATTTAGGATACATTCCCTTTATTTTGACGCGTTCCCCTAACCAGTAAAGCAATCCACTTCTTCCTTTGTGTCTCTGGTTCGTTACCCAAATGGGCTCTGCTGCATTCCACCATCGTGGATCTGTCTGAGATGCCCCAAACCACTCCTTAAGAACTGGATCGTACATGGTATTGCTGACTATTCCGTGACTTTCTGGGTATAAGCCGGTTACTATGCTATGATGCCCTGCATAAGTGACTGTCGGAAAAACAGATCTAACATAGGGCACTGTGACGCCTGTTTTTACCAGCATATCCAGGTTAGGAGTTTTCGCCTTGCTTGCAAAATCCCAGCGGAATCCGTCCAGTGAGATCAGAAGAAGGGTTTGAGGATCGCAACAGATTCCTTGAATCATGAAAAATAACCCAGAGAGGGTAAACCAAAGCATTTTTCACCGCTTAGAAAACTGTTAGCGGAAATCATATTAATTAACTGGTTGACCTTGCACGCTAATCAACCTGCCAACAGGTTTGCAGATACCATAAATTACCTGCAAAATTTAAAGCCCTCGACACTCTTGTTTATATTTCTTCTTGTTAACTATTTGGTCGATCTGATCATTAAAAAATGTCCCAAGAAATGATCGAAAACTACTCTTTTACTTTAATTTCTTTCAAAAATACCTTCAAATAGAGATAATTAAGGTTCAACGAGTCATGCGGACAAGGTTGCACGCTTCGGCGGTTGCGTGACAGTTCTACAGACATGCTTCGGCGCTTCTTCAGACAGATGGAACATCTATCATCATTAGAATCATTAACTAGAGTATCTGTGAAACTGTTAATGTTTCAGTCGTATTAACAGCTCACTTCATCTTGTTTTCGGCTTTCGGTTTGTCTGAGTGAAAAAGCCGTTTTTCGGTTTTTAATGTCTGATATCCTTGTTCCAAAGCCAAATTGTTTCACTTTCATCAAGATCCTTATTTTCGACAGCGTTTTTTGGTTTCATTAAACATTTCCAGCTGGTTTTTCGGTTTTTTATAGGTCTCTTGTCTCATACTTGATTGGTCGATGACATCTCAACATTAATATTGAAGTAGGGAGGTGTGGAGGGACAAAATAGTGCAAAAGAGCACGTTGTGCAACATCTCAAAGAATGGTTGCGAAGTATACTTTCAAAGACCGAGATCTGCTCGTTTGACAGAACTAATGGAGTAACAACAAACAATGGTGTGTTAAGAGTGTGAGACTGTTTAACTTCATCCGCCTTTACTGGAGATTGAGAATTATAGATCTTACTCAGCTTGAAGAAAATTCTAGTTTTACCCAAAAGGTGCACCATAAATGACATGAACCCAGGGGTTTTTCAGGTAATCAAGCAATCTTTTCGAGTGCGCGACTTCCCCCAAAAAAATGCTTGCTGAGGAACTTAAAATCCCTGTCTTCTTCGCACGCGTTCATCAAGATCTCTGCCAGCAGAGAATCCAGTCCATAAAAAGTTGTGCCGTTACGTAGGTTTGAGGATTAATTCACACCTTCAAGAAGAGGGAAACAAAGTGTATTCGCCTTGAACAGGTTCAGAGTTCCATGGAGAGATGCTACTGCATTACAAAAGTAGCCCACCCCACTTTCAAACATTACCCTGCTTTAATGGGTGTGGTTTAACACAATTACTTGAGTAAGGTTTGGTTTGCTGAACGAGACGTAATGAAAACATCGGCAGAATTGCGATTGACCTCCTTGAAAGTAAGCACTTCACATCAGACTGTTGTCTCAGCGCCGCATCAAAGAATTCTTCTTAACTATACAAACAAAGAAATACATGAAAATACAAGAACGTGGTGGTCCAAACCAACTGGAAAAACAACCAAATGATATGGCGTTAATGAACTGCCAACTTTTGTTAAGTTGCTTTAAAGCTACTTGACTCGGACATCAATGACATCCTCGTGTTCCATGTCCAATTGTTCCGGTGTTTCACCTCCTTTCAGATCCTCTCCATCGAAGAGGAACTTAATTCTTGAACGTGGAAGTTTTCTGTATTCACAGTACGCTGTCATCAGCTTCTCTAGCGGGTCAGTCTGAGATACGAATAAAAGCGTCCAACACAAAGGTCAGTTATAGGTTGTTACCACGCCCAGTTAGCCCTAAGACCGTCAAACTGCCTAACATCAAATTTTTCTTTACAATATCACCACTGAATAACACATGAAGGTCATGAGAATAAAGGAAATGATGGACAATTAAAAAAGCTCTTGATTGTTACACAATTTCTCCTTGTCAGTATTTTAGGAAAAGTATGGAGAACAGTAGGGAGAATATGCAGACTGATGTTGAGGTGTAAAAGGGTTAAGAAATAATGGTTTTGATTTTGTCACCTGCAAACTAAGATTACAGAGAGTTAAAAAACATATGAGCTTCTGGGCTTTTAAAACAACAGTGCAAAGCTCCTACACTGAATGCTTCCTCTGTACACACCTTTAATATTTGGAAAGCTTTCTTTGAATCAGGTTCTATTCCTTGAACTTTTATCTCAATTGAATTTTTATCTTCTTCCTCACTGTCTGTCAATATTGGTTTATCAACAACTACACATTCTAGAGAGAGAAAAACTGATTTTCACACAAAGCTGTAAATCTCTTTTAAGTCACTGGTAATAGTAAAATGTGTAGGGGTGTTGGCTGGCTTTTCCATGAGGAGTTCCTATACTAGTGTTTTAGTTGCTGGCAATAGGAAAAATTCAGGTTTTTATGCTGTAAATTGTCACTTTTTCTTGCCAAATTGGGGTGGGGGGGGGGGTGGGGAAGAGGGGGGAAGAAGGGGAGGGAGGGAAGGGGGGAAGGGTTCTGCCAAATGTGCCTTGAGAACCAACCCTCCACATCAGCTATTCATGGCAGGCCTCTTCATCTGACATGTTCAACAGGTAACTGAATGGACACAGTGCATTGCAAAAGGTGTTGGCATAAACCTACCAATGATGTCTGCTACACTGAGGTGAATGGAAATGGGTGTATCATAGCCTAAGATGTTGATATCTGCCAGACTTAGCATGATTTTATCTTCTGTTGCACCTTCCAGTTGAGCAAGCTGAGATATGATCTTACCAAATGGTTCTGCCTGTAAAAATTATAATTCATGATCAAAAGACATTTCTACATTAATATCAATGAAATTCTATTAAATCATTTTGAATACTACATTAGCCATAGTTTTGGAAAATGTTCAACTTAAAAGCTCTGAACACTGACTTTAAAATTGACAATAAAGCATTTGGTTGTGTGGTTAAAAGATGATTTAGTTTTATCAACTGACTTGATAATGTGAACTGGCCATTGTAAAGAGTTTCTAAAGCTGATGTTTTGATTGTTAGTCCTACTCAGAGGGAATCAAGGATTTGTTGGTTTTGTGTGGTTTACATGACTTTCATTCAAATAGTTTCTTTTTGTGTTTTTCATGTTACCATGTTCCTACCAGTACTACAGCTCCATCTTTTTGTATATAAATCACATACAACCCCAAATTCATTGACCCACTCTGACTAAGGGCTAACACTTTAAAGATCAGCATAAGACTCCCTTTATCTTATTATCTTGAACTTCCCCAAAAATGCAGCATCACAGTTTCTTTAGAAACTTGGGGAGCCTTGTTGGAGCAAAGTAAATAACACCACTTACAGCCTTCATAGTGAATCTTTTTATTCCTGATCTTGTTCTAACTTTAACAACAATATCCCGTTCTGATGGACTGGGAAAAGCATCACTGTCATTTTCACAAATCACACTGCTTGACAGGTGACTGTCGGGTGAGGCCCAGCTAGTATTGGTTGATCTTTTGAGTGAGTCTAAAACATGGTCTAGTTCCCTGAAAAAATAATTTTAGAAAAGGAAAAAAACAAATACAGAGTCAGAAAATTTTCTCTACTATTTATGTATAAAGAATTACTCAAAAAGATATTACCTACCAGAAGCTGTGTTCTTTTAACTTACAAAGATCTTTATAAATTCTCTGAAAAATTTAATCAACCCATGAAACTTTCTTGCTTACCTAAGCTTCTTATTTTGACGCAAGTTTATCCTCATTTTTGTAGCCTCACAAAGTTCTGGAGACCATGCAGGGGGTGGTGTTGGTGACCTTGTAAGATGTGTTTCCTTGACATCATTTTCTGAGCTGTTTATTTCTTCAACAGACTTGTCCTTTGTAGCCCTAAACAATAGCACAAAGTTCTCCGGAGTCAACTTACTAAATCATGTCTGTGACATAAATTCAAGACTCTCTTTCTGACTGATGTCGTCTGAATCTGTTTCTTAAGTATTGTAAGATACCCCTTATAGGTTCCAGGCTAACGGTTGTCCTTCTTTCCTTGTGCTTCAATCTCAATTGTCTCAAATTGGATTAAGATTTTCTGTTTACAATAAGAATCGCAAATATGCCTTTCATATGACCTTGGATATGCTTAGCGTAAAAATGGGCCCTTTTGGACAGGCCATCTCTCGCACAGAACATTAGAGGAAGTACCCCCCTCCCCTTCGACCTTCACTATTACAATCATTTACAACTTACCAGTTATCTTCGTCGCTGTCACTGTCCTTTACTTCAAAAGACTCGTTTTCGGCGTATTGTGCTGAGTGCACTCTCTGAAAAGCTTCGTCATCATCCGACTCGGAGCTGTCGGAGTCTGGCAATTTCATTTGTTTTGCTTTAAAAGACAATGCTATTTTCCCTCTGTAGGAAAAAATATCATCACGACTTTGTCGTTTCCTCAATACTTTTCGTGGACGGCTAACGGCCGACTTTGAGTTCTGATCTTCATTTCCAGACATTTTAGATCAAGAGAAACAAAAAATTTTTATAGTTATTTTTAGGATAGTACTGCTGAGGATCGCAACTCAAAATCCGCGCCGAACTTTCCACACCTGTAGCTTTTCCGTACTACTGTTGCTATTTTTCACTTAGAACTTGGTGACCAGGCAACCATCAGTGACCACGCAATTGCAACTTTCTTTCACCAAGCGACCAAAGGCCGAGCACTGTTCACTTCGTGATCAGGCTTTCAATTGTTTTGTTTGCGTGGAGCTGGATTTGAGGTTTAATTTGTTGTCTTATTACTGGTAAGTAACTGGAGCTCACCATTCTAGCCGTGATTTCATTTAGAGAACCACAAATCGAATATTCAGTCAACATTATTCGTAACGTAAGCTTAAAATAAGTGTACATTCAACTTTGTTCAGGTGTTTGTTAAGGGAATCTTAATTAACACCTTCATGTAAAATATGTTTCTTGTAAAGAGATGAAATATTCTTAATTTTGTTGTGTTATTTATTGAAATGAAAGGGGAAAATAGAAAATTTTTTAGGGTTCGAACATCAAAGTTCATCAGATCAAGGATTGTGGGAGGAGCTGTTAAATAATGTTTTCAAAAACCATATCCCTTCAGCAGTAAGATTTTCCTTAGATACGATTCCAGGCCAAAACGTTAAAGAAAATTCAAGGTGTACGTCTAAATTTCTTTTTTTCTTCCTTTTTATTCTCAGGAGAACAATCTAGTCGATTTTTATTGGCCATGGTAAGCTGTCTCGGGGTAATTCGTTTCCTGGCCTGTGTTGCTGGTATAGCTTTGTCAGTTTATGCTCTCCATGTGGAGATATCAAAGGAACACAATAAAGAATACAAAGCTCTCTGTGACATCAATGAACACATGAGCTGCTCAAAAGTATTTTCGTCAAAGTATGTGACTTTTCTTGTGTCAATTTTTGACAATTTTTTTTTTCTGTATGAAACTCGTATTTGACAAGTACAATGTGCATGACTATATTGCTAGAACATTGTGTAGTATTATTCATTATGGAATCTTCTTTTGGATGTAAATTCTTTCCTCCAGGTATGGAACTGGTTTTGGCTTAGTGGAGCCACTCATGGGGAAAGATTCACCTCTCAATGTTCCTAACAGTATTTTTGGGATTATTTTCTACCTTTTGATGTTTCTCCTTGGTAAGGATAGTCATTACTTAACCCTTTAAGTCCTAAGGGTGACTAACATCTAACTTCTTCTCACAATATCACCCCTGAGTCAAACATTAACATCAAAAATACTGGAAATGATTACAACTAAAGAAGCTCTTGATTGTTAAATAAATCAGGAAATGTGTAGAGGATATGCATAACAATCTAATGGTGAAAAGGGTAAATTCAATATTACTGCCAATTAATTTCAACACTTTTTTCCATCAGTGTACTCTCTAAAAAAAATATAGACTGATTATAAATCTGTGCTCAAAAATTGGGCCAGTAGAAAATTAAAGTGGGTTGATAGATTTAAAGACTATAATTGCTATACCAATCTACCAATATGTAGAAGAAGAAGAAATTATATCTGACAAGGAAGATGTCAATTAACCTCCTTTGGTGGATTACTTTATAAAAAGAAACATATTTAATCTTTAATCTGCAGTTGAGAGAGATGAAGTAAGCTTCTTTGATAAGTTCTCTGAAGTGCTGCTAAAAAAAATAGTTTCGGAGCGGTGATTTTCATAACATTTATAATTTTGGTACTAGTGTAATACGCAGTAGTACATGAAGTTCATTCTCTGAAATTGATAATTGTCCATATTTACATCACTTTTTTCAACATTACCAGGAGAAAATTTACCTTGATTAGTCCTAGTACTGAGAGGGTATATTTTTTGAATTTTTGCCTCAGGTCTGTCCTCCAACAAGTTTGCAGCCTGGCTGATGTTCCTATTTTCACTAATGTCTTGTGCAGGATCGATATATCTAGGCTACATTCTCTTCTACATCTTACATGACACATGTGTTGTGTGTATTTCAACATATGTGGTGAATGCAATCCTGTTGGTCATTAGCCTGATTACAGTAAGGTCTGCAGGGGAAAAAGGAGATAGAAAAAAGAAAAAAGAATAAGTAGTATTAACCCTTTAACTCCCATGAGTGACCAGGAGGGAATTTCTCCTTACAGTGTCAATTCAATATAAAGCAGACAAGTGATGAGAGTAAAGAAGAATGTCGATTAGGAGATTTTTGGTAGATCCAATACCAAATTCTCCAAACTAATATCATAAGAATTGTATGGCAGATAGTAAGGAAAGTAATTGATGAGATTTTGGGAGTGAAAGGGTTAACAATTATTTTTTTTAACATAGAGGAATTTTGTGAAATGATACTTGCCCTTCAAGAGATGATTTGTGTGATCCATTGCAATATTGATACCAAATAAAAAAAATTAAAATTTCAGCACTGTCTTTTATCATTATAATGATGAGAATATTGTTGTGGTCATCCAGATGAAGCCTCCTTTAACTTTGTGGGGTAACAACCTATCAACTGGCCTTCTTGTTTAATGCTTTTATTTCGCATCTCAGACTGACCCGTTAGAGAAGCTCAAGACAGCAAACTGTGAATACAGAAAACTCCTATGTTTACGAGTTAGCTTTCTCTTATTTGTCCCCCTTGCTTCTCTGAAATTAACCTTCTGGCTTCTCCCTGAACTGAATGAAACCTATTCAACAAATTGACACTAAAGATTATTTTGAGTTAAATGGAAAATGTTGTCTTTGTTACCTATAACATGCATTCATGCCTTTCAATTGTTACAAGCTTTTTCTTATGCATTGAAAATCACTACTGCCTATTATCCTGAGTGCAAGAGTGATTGCAAGAAGCACATTCCAAGTATTTATTACTCTAATTATTGATAGCAATTATGGCATAATTGTAAGGGAAAGTATGTGATTACTTCACTTGATATCTTTTTCCGGCTTTTTTCAGATATAAGTGGAACGAAGAGGTTTTACGGGGTTTTCCCATAGAGTTGTTAGTTTTCCGGTCGGAGTTTGATTGGTAGCTGGCTACGTAATGTGTTACTATACTTAACGTCGTCCGCCGTTCCATATAAATGACGAAACGTAGCTTGGTAACCGCTCATTATTCCGGTCACTCTGACAAGTACCTTATATCTCAAACATGTTCAACGATGCCTTAGTTTTGCGGAGTTCAGCGAAAGAATGGCCACTGGAACGCGCACCTACAAGATAAAAGACAAAAATTTCGAGGTTAAGTTCGAGCTTGATACTCGCTACAAGCTGTTGGAGAATATAGGCAATGGAGCCTATGGTGTTGTGTGTTCCGCCGTTGACACCAAGAATGGCAGTAAAGTTGCAATCAAGAAAATTCCCCGAGCATTCGACGTGGTGACTACAGCCAAACGAACTTATCGAGAGCTCAAGATCTTGAAGCATTTTAAGCATGACAACATAATCTCCATTAAGAATATTCTTAAACCTCCTGAAGATCTGGAGAAGTTTGACGATGTTTACGTAGTTCTAGATTTGATGGAAACTGATTTACACCATATAATTCATTCTCAGCAACAGCTGACCGACGAACACGTTCGCTATTTTCTGTATCAGATTCTTCGTGGATTGAAGTACATTCACTCTGCAAAAGTCCTGCATCGAGATCTGAAACCTAGCAATTTGCTGGTCAACCAGGATTGTGAGTTGAAGATTGGAGACTTTGGAATGGCCCGTGGTCTATCTTCCTCTCCTTCAGAACAGAAGAGGGTAATGACAGAGTATGTAGCTACCAGATGGTACAGGGCTCCTGAACTGATGCTGTCGCTAAGTGAATACTCGGAAGCAATCGATATGTGGTCTGTGGGTTGTATTTTCGCAGAAATGCTCGGAAGGAAACATTTATTTCCAGGGACGAACTATCTCAACCAGTTGCAGGTAATTAGCACTTTCGGATTTCCTTACAAGGTTTTGTTTTCTGATTTATATTTACCAAATGCAGGAAGTGACTGTGTGGAAAGAGAAATTAAAAGATAGAAATTTAAAGAATTTTTACCATTTAGAAACAGAAGAGAAAGCCGTCAATGCAGTTATTGCAGGAACTAACATTTGTCTCAAGGGTGGGGAGGGTGAGAGGTACGACCTACTTCATTGCAGTTTCTTTGATGTCAGAGGAGGGAAAGGGTTTACCCTTAGCAGGATGGACAGTTATCAGGAGAAAAAGGCAGCAAATAGTGCAAACAAGTAAAAGCAAGCAAACTTGCACAATCTTTCCATCCTTTTCTTCATTCACAGGAAGCAAAGGTGACACTTGACAAGTAATTTATCGAGTGTGTTTTTGTTATAGCATAATTGAACAGCTAAATTTTATGTCTTAGATTCAACAGGTAAAATATCCCTTGATATTACTGCTTATCATAATTGTTCTCTTAAATTACCTGTATTTCAGCTTATCCTTAGTGTTGTTGGCACTCCATCAGAGAGTTTCATTGAGCGAATGGGGGCAGAACGAGTGAAGACTTATCTTCAGCGACTTCCAAAGAAACAACCAGTCCCACTGGAAAAGCTTTACCCTGAAGACAAATGCCATCCTGAAGCACTGAATTTGCTGGGGAAAATGTTAAAACTTGACCCAAATGAGAGAATATCAGTTGGTGATGCACTGGCTCACAAGTATTTGAAAGAATACCACTGCATTGACGATGAACCAGTGTGCTTTCCACCATTTGAATTTGACTTTGAGGACATTCCTTTTACTAAAGATGATCTTAAAGCAAGGATACTGAAAGAAATTGAACAGTTTCACAAAGAAAAGTCATTGATTTTGTCTCCCGTTTCAAGCCTTCCAAAAGAATTACAGTCAAGTCAAGTTTCCTCAACACAATTAAGAAATGAAAATGGTCATGGTGCACTTAAGAAAGGTAACCTTTTGCTGTTGAGATACAAATATTTATTTTCCTGGATGCTTTTTAACCCTTTATACCCTAACATCAGTACACATATTCTCCATACTGTTCTCTTTACATTTCCCAAGGTGCTGACAAGGAGAATTTGTTTAACAATCAAGAGCCTCTGTAGTTGGGGATCATTTCCTTTGTTCTTGTCACCTCAATATATGATTCAGGGGTGATATTGTGAGGAGAAATTAGATGCTATGCTTTCTTAGGGATTAAAGAATTAATAGCTAAAGTAACTGTCATATCTATGGGAAAATTAAAGATGGCAAACAAGCATTCTTCCCTTGTTTCTTTCTTCACCCTCTAAAAACCTGGCTTTTTCGGTGGTTGTCCTAAGCACCCCTTGGTTCATGTTTTGATGTCCACAGTGAACCTTCAATGCAGGAGGACTGATTACTATTGATAGCAATTTGCCCTTCTTGCTTCCCTGTATTATCTTTTCAGTTCCTCTTTTTCTTCTTGCATCAGTCTTAAGCTCTCAGTAGGTTCACTTAGCTGTAGTCACCATGTCAAATGCTCAGGGAATTTTCTTGATTGCAACTTTGCTACCATTCTTGGTATCATGTCAAGTAAATTTTCACCTGATTACTTGGTCTTTTCTCATTGCTTGGTGGTTGGATAATGAATAATTGTGGATTGGATAATTATAGGGATAGGTTACAGGTTCATGTAAGTTACTTGTAGTAGTTTGCTGGATAACATATTTTTTGTCTTGGTTCTTGGTTTCAGGGAATGGCCCAGTTTCCTCTTTGACTCTGGTGGATGTTAAACAGAAGATGGAGCAAAATTTGAAGAGGAAAAAAGAGAAAGAAGAGAATAAAAAGAAGAAGGCCAAAGCAGCTAGAAGGCAATCTGAAAACCAAGAAATCAAGTCAGATGACTCCACTGGGCTCAGTGACAAAGATAAAGAAATGTTAGCTAGATGGGAAAGCATGAGAAAACAAACCAAACCATTTATACACCCAATCAGAAAATACATGCAGGACCTCAAGGAATTAAAAGACGAGGTCACAGGTGGAGATCCTCAACCAGGTACTACAGTCACCTCACAACCAGTTGTACCCCCTGGGAGTCATGCACAGCAGCAGTTTCAGTTCACACAGTTTGTACCTCAGAACCAAAATGGCTGTGTGACAGGATTGAAAGCTGTTAAGGTCCCAAATCAAGGGTCAAATGTGATGCAAACTCTACCAGGAAGTAGAATGGCTGCACCAGGGGGTAAGTCTAACCTCGTACATTTATTTTTTTATCAATTGCTGTCATAGGATGGAGAAGTGGCAGTTGTGGTTTGTGCTCTTGTTTTGGGATCGCACAGTCTGGGTGGAAGCCTTGGTTAAGTCACTGTGTTGTGTTCTTGGGCAGAATACTTGTCTCTCTCTACTTTTTAGTAGAAATGGGTATCAGAAAACTGCCATAGAAACCTGAAAAAAACTGTGGTAACCCTGTAATGGACTGGCATCCTGTCCTAATTTTATAAGAGATAGTCAGTGTCATCTGATGGTTAATTCCATTTTTAATATATGTAGTTCATATCTGTTGTTGCAGGAAAGATTGTTCTTCTAGCCCCCTGTGAAGTGGCTTCTCTACCACAGTCCATGCTAATAAACATTCCTGTTCCAATGGCAACTAAACAATTGTATCCTGCTTCTCAGAAATTAACAACCCTCGGTCCGTCAAAACAAGTTTCTCTTACAAGCATAAGCAGTCAAGAAAGTGTGGCTAGTGTGCAGAATAACAGCACAACAAATTCTGTTAGCATGCCACTTCCGGCTAAATCTGTTCTCACTTGTGCAAGCAGTACAGGTACTGGAAAAGCTGTTTGTAACAATGCAAGCAATCAAACAAATAGTACTGCTGTTTCATCTGCAGTAGAAATATCAAGTGCAGTGACTGGTGTCTTCACGCAACTGCCAACAACTGCTGTGTCATCAACCTCACTGTTGACAAGTTTGTCATCTTCTGTTCCAGTTCTTTTGCAACAGTCATCCAGGAGCTCTCAAACATTTTTGACTCCCACTGTAGTTGGTCAGCCAGGATTACCTTTAGGGGCCAAAGTTAGTAACCAAGAGGAAATTGTGTCAACAACTGGAAACAAACCTGACTACAATGCGATGAGTACTCCCTCAAGGAACATTCCTGTGATTCTAAACAACTTGGTAAATGCAGCAACTGTTGGTCAGGAACAACTACCAATAATTTCACAAACCTCAGCGATAACTGAATCACATGTCAAAGTTTCTGCTGACAAAAGCAATTCCTTGTCAAAAGCCTCATCTCAATTCATGTCCACTGTAAATGACTACTCTTTACAAATACCTCTATCTCTGTCAACTCAAGCTACACACACAGGGAGTAGCACTGCTCTTTCAACTGTAAGCAATATCTCTTGGAATAATGTTGCGCAAACTTGTACAGGTCAAGCAGTTCAAGCTTCTGCTATAACACAGACCACAAGTGCTTTCCCATCAAATTCAACTTTCTCACAATATGGTTCATCATTTTCCTTGAGTGATTCAGCTGTATCAAATGCAGCACCTTTAGAAACTGAGTTAAATGTGTGCGGCATGCCAGCACCTTCTCTTATGAGTCCAAGAAGCCTTCAAGCCATGTTACAAACCATGCTGAGTACCACAGATGCCCAGCTTCTTTGGAGTTCAATGCTTAACTCTTCAGTAATTCCACCCCCCATCTTTAAACAAGCTGATACTGCAAACAGTACAGCAACGATGACCTCCACAGCAGCAGAACCCTTCCCAAAGATATCACCTCTTGAAAAAGGATCAGAACAGTTCATATCACAGCAGAGTGAGTTCAATACACAGGGAACTGAAGCATCACAAGAGGACAATGAGCTTATCCCCAAGAGCATCCAAGATGCATTTAGCGACCTCAATGTTCATGGGATCACTGAGCAAGAAAGGTTATCAGAGGAGGTAATCTTTTCCAGTATGCTGTCTTCTAAAGCAAATGCAACTGGAAGTGGCTATGGTTTAGGAATTGATTTTGATGAACTTCTTGATCAAGCTGGAATTGTTCAGGATCCGGTACTCAACAATTTGTAAGTATCATCTCCACTTGCCACTGTACAAATGATATGTCCTTCACTTCAGATGAACATTGTGGGCCTGTTATTTAAATGAGGTGATTAACCCAAACCATGGTTTAATGCAATTAGTGGGCCTCTCTGGCTCTCTATAAGAAGGTTCATTTTATCAAATACATGTCCTTCCACTGTTGGCTTTTTTCCCTCTTGACACTGATCACCAAAATAAATGTTGTCTTACATCTGTTCCAAAAATTCTCTCTAAATATGCTAGATGTAGGTAGACCTGGAAGCCCTCCTTCAAGGGAGACAAACTTTGGACTTAACTTGTTATGTTTACTAAAGAGGCACATTTTCTAGTCCTGAGGGTGTACCTTGAGTGAAGGTACCATTTTCTTAATTGCAGAATCATTATCAAGAGATTTTTCATCTTCTCTTTGTAGATCCAGCCCTTATAAAGATTCCTGCTTGACGCTTCCAGGTAGCTTACCAAACAGTCCTTCACTATCTGCTTCTCTGCTATCTGACTGGTTGGATGGCAAGGATATGCTTCCTGTTGATATGGATGAGATTCAAAAAGAGCTGGAATCAAACTCAGTGCTTGCACTGTTCCAAGAAATGGATGATTCTTGATGTCTCTAGATATGTATCGTTGTAATAAATTAAATAATGATAATAATAATAATAACAATAATAATAAACTTTATTCAAGTGTCGTGTAACTTTAGCATGGTGTTGCTAAATAAATGTAATATTGTGTAAATAATTGTCAACCATGTGGGAAACATCACAATTATGCTCAGTTGTCATTAATTTAAAACTTATTGGTGATTAGCTGAACAGTTGACATGTGTTTAAGGATTCATGTACTGTTATCATGGATTGTTGTTTTGGTCCTCACTGTGATCAAAACATGTCAAATCAGGGTATTCCATCGATGTGTTTGTTTGAATGAGAGCCACCTCCTCTAAGTTATGCTCAATTATGCTTAATTATTATTAATTGCAGGATTGGCATCCTCATTTCTCAGATATCCGTTAATTTCCAAACTGTCCTTGCACTATTTTATTGACTTAAAGTAAGTTTTTAGTATATGAAGAAGTTAGAGATACAGTGTCTATGGGGATAAATAATTTTTTCTGCTCTTACTTGCTTCATTGGTGAAAAGGAAAAAGTGATGTGTTTCACTTTACTTGATCTTGATATACATTTATAGATATATTGAGGCATTGGGGGAATTACCCTGAGGGTAAGGAAGGGGGTAATGCATTATTGTTTTACTGGCATCATATTATTGACTAAGAGGGGGGTCACATGCAACCTTGAACTACTCCTCCTCCCCTTAGATGCCTTTTTGAATACCAGATTAAGGCCTATTAAGTCAGAAGTTGAACTTTACTTAAATTGGTGGATTGTAATATAAATGGGTTACAACAAAGGATTTTTCAAACTTGCAATTAAATTTTTTCATCTTGTTAAGACTGAAGTTTGATCTGGGATCAAGGTTCACTCATTTTAGCAAGAATTTAAAAAATTAGACTATTTTTAACAAATAACACTTTTTATTATAAATATGTCTGACTAAACAATTTGTACAAGTTACAGCTACAAGAGAAAGGACAATAAATCTCATTTCCCAGGAGCAGTGTTTTCTTTCTTTTTCTTCTTTGGTCTTGCTAGAGGAAGTGCTGGAAGTTTGAATCTTGTCCTGCAGAAGAAATGAGTACAAGAGATAGTAAATGTAAACAAACATAAATCTGGAAGAAATTTCTTAGGAGGCCTAACGTCTGATAGTGGAGCTCCTGTGGAGCCTCAACACCTTAGAGTATTGCAAGAAGTGAAAATTGGCTCTCTGCCTGACATCCGCAAAAATTGTACTGTCCTGTGATAACGACTCGACAGTGGTGGTTTCAACTGTGTTTTTCAAGTGAGCATTATCAAACCAAAAAAGATTATTTGCAGCCAATCAAAATCATAGCTTTGCTTTCTGATTTCCCTTCATTACTGAACCACTCGCAGAGTACATTAAATCAAAACCATTGCAATCCTTGTTAAAGTTTTTCTCTTTTTAATACCTTGTTTAGTACCCGTACATTTGTTTACAACTTTATTCACAAGGCACTTTGATCAAGAATTCAGGTAAACTTACTGGCAAGTGAGACAGACAGGAATGAACTGGCAATAAACTGCAACGCAAGTCAAATGAAATAAAATCTAAGAAGCTATCCTACATCTGTAACAATTAAATTACAATAACTAGTTCCTATGTATGTTGGCTGCTGCATACAGTCACCTTTGCAGTGGTTCCTTTGAATGTCACATTGAGCTCACAAAAGTGATGCCAGACATTACAAAGAACAACTGAAAAGAAGACTGACAGCTGTACTCTTTGATGTGTCTTGATTTTTCCTGCAATCTGAAGGTAAATCTCCACTTGAAAATGACAAATTTCCAATGAATGCTCAGATAAGTCAAAAAACTAATGATATTACAAGCCAGTAAACTTATAGAAACTGGAATATCAAATAGCTAGATGAAAGTTATAACATCTCTATTTATGGGTTTACTGGCACAATTACATCCTTTGTGTTTTAGGAGACCCCACTAGTATCTTAGTTCAATTGATCATTTCCCAAAATCCTTCATGGGTTTTTCTCCAACCAAACCCATGGGAAATGCGCAAAATGATATCATTTTCTGAGACCTTCTAAAGACTGATTCATAAATGCAGTCTTAAAAAGATGAATATGAGTATTTACTTAATCTTACTTGATAAACACACTGAACAAACAAATCCAATATCAACAAGTCGTCTGTGACAGAAACAAGCAGCTCTGTAGTCAATGTGCATTGATGAAGGAAGGATTAGTTGATCACGGACAGTTGGTTCTGGAAGGAACACCCACTGAGATAAAAAAAAAAGTGTGTAAAACTAACTTTAATAAAAGATGGAGTATTTTTTGTAAAACAAGATATTTCAAGAAACAGATTTTCATTATGAAAATCAGTTGGTGATGGTATCAAGGGTAAGTCATTGACAAACTCCTGTGAGTTGCTCAGAGTTGTCAGCAAGCTTCTCTGAGTTGTTGGTAGACTCCTCTGAGATGTCACCACCTTACTACGGATTGTCCTTAGACTCGTAAGAGTTGTAAGGGAACTCCTAGGAATTGTTCATGGACAGCCTCAAGTTGTTGCTGAACTCCTTCTCATTATCAATGAAGTCTTAAGAGTTGTTGGGAACACCTCTGAGTTAAAGGTTGTCTACTAATCTCTCCTGTTGAAGAGCTGCAGCTGCTCTGATTTCATACCAGAGCACTGACCTCTTTTTTTTTCTTCCTTTAACCTAAATATTCCTAATTTTCCACCTGAAAATGTGTCTATGTCATCAGTGCACTTGTAAATAGATTTTAATCACACACGCACCAGGAGGTATTGAAGCAATGCAAGAGTCTGTGGTACTTTTAGGTACATTCCACCTGTAATGTCAGCAGCCTACAAAGACAAAATAACCACAGTGACTACTTCAATCAATAACAATAATATTACTACCTCAAAAAAAAAACCCATCTATTAGTTTATTTTCAGTGCTGCACCACACACCTGCTGCAAGAATCCTGAGTGCTCATCCACTACACAAGCATCAATCACTGTATTCTAGAAAAATCAGTAAATAATTACAAACAAACTAAAAAGGAGGTTGAAAATATGCATCAAATACTTAGAAGTCGCACTTGGATATTTATAAAAAATCTCAAAACAGATCACTTGATCAAAGAAAGATAAATTTCAATGAATCTATGAAAGAATACAATTTTTCACTCACACTTTTTTGAGCAGCAAATATGCAGTTCATTATAGGCATATACTGTGTAGAGACATCTGGTGCAGCTTTGAGAACCTACAGGAGATGAAAGATTAGAGTGATGGTTAAACTTTAACTTGCACAATCTGATTCATAATTTTCCTTTCCCTCTGTTATGCCTTTTTCTTGGTGTGGGGCCAAATCAAGATAACTCTTGTTACAAAATGTATTGATATTACTGGCAGATTGAAGTTACATTAATTTTTTCTCACTTATGGGAGTAACAGTGTAAAAGATTTTGGAAACTTGAAAACAGAAAAATGCAGATTTGGTGCAGAAGGCACAACTGCATTTAACAAAACATATTTTAACCTAAATTATTCATTTTTCAGGTTAGTGCCTTGTTGTGCTTACCATAATCCGAGACTTGATCTTCTGTCCAACTAATTAGAAAGAAAGATTTGTTTAAAAAACAATTTGCATCAAACAGCTAAACATAATGAACTAAAAACTAACTATTAACTGGGCCACAGCAGGCTTTAGTTTGAGATAGAGGGTGTCTAAAATATACCCAGTAGTTTATTAAGTAGCTGTGGTGTTTCCAAACAGGTGTATTTATTGGGAAAAGGGCTTAGTAAAAGTATACATGAAAGATAAGAGTTCATTTAGCTCTCAATTGCGTATAGGTACATTTTTTAACTACGAAGCCATAGGAGAATATTATAGGCCCTCTGGTTTGTATCCCCTACCAAAGTTGGTCACAAGAAAACAAAAATTGTTACCTGGGCATTCTTTTTCAGCTCTGTGGATATCTAATTTCTGTTAAGTTTTTTATATAATTTTATCTCTTCTGAAACACTTTAAGGCCAGTAAAATTGGGGCACATGTTATTCACACCACTTCAAAGGTTGTTGTGCTATTACACTTTTCATTGAAAATTAGTTAGGGTTTGGAGAATTCCTTTTGGGTGTTATGTTAAGTTCTCACTAGCTGATAAGCTCATCCCTTCACATAAGTTGTTGGCAAATAAACAAAGTAAATGTGTTCATAATGAGGATAAATAATATATCTGACCACTTCTTGGAGATAAAGGGTTAATCCTCTTTAAAATAAGGATACAACACAAGGCCATTGTTAAGGCACTGGCAAGAAGTGTTGGAGGCAATTCAGTGGTTTGGTTATCTGTTGGTCAACAAAAGCAGATCTCTCTAAGACTGCTAATTTAAACATTCATGATTACTTTTGATTTACATTGTTAAACAAAAATATAGGGAGTAGAAAAGGCATAAGTGTATCAGGTGTTTTAAGGGTTGAAAACCTTATCCATAATAATCAGATTAAGAGAACACAATTACATGTTCTTGTTGAAAATGATTTCAGGTTATAACAAGTTTAGACTAATTTGATTGGATTTAATCATTCTGACCTAAACAGATAACTTTTATCAACATACTGGGTTTTGTACCTGTTAAATCTTCTGTAGACAACAGACTCTTCATTTCTGTAATGATGGCATCATTTACTTCAGCGAAGCCTTCATATTTCCCATCTGTTGGAAGCTCTTTTTGATCATTATTACTGATTTCCTCACCAAAGTCATCTTTCGGAAACACAAACTTACTATGTGAGATACAAAATTATTGCAATTATTAAATATCCTTGGCATTAGGGATCTTTAGCAAGTCTTTGACAATCTTCAAAGATCCTTAAAGATCCTTTGAGGTTTTCCTCCAGAGATGATCCTTAAGCCGAAAACATGGAAGTTGGCAGGTATACTGCTACTATTCATGTACCTGAAAATTACACCATCAGCTAGTTGAGTATGAAATTTGACTTGTGCCTGCTCATACCTTGTACTAGTATGTGAAATGATAAAAGAAAGGCAGTTGTTGTGTTGCATCATCAAATGTGCATTACAAAACACCATGAGGCTGTCCACACAGTGTGTCAAACTGATCTGAAATGCAAAATAAAAATCTGAAATTTAAAATGAGACCTGGTTCATGGAAAAAAGTTTGACTGTCTCTTTTTAAAACTCAATAGGCCATCAATTCTCTGGAACTTGCCAAATGCACATGTAAAGTAAGCTTAATCCCATGACTCCCTTGACGGATCAAGATAGCATACATGTCAGTTCTCCCTACAATTTCAATACAAAGTAAAGCAGGCGAGTTGTGAGAATTAACTAAACATAAAATAGAAGATTTTGTTTCGATATATCCTCAATTTTCCAGACCAGCTCAGAAAGAAATTCACGATCCATAAATGAGAGAAAACTCGCTCCAAGATCTTTAAATGGAGTGAAAGGGCTACAATAGACTATCTTAAAACTACAGCGTCGAAGATTGTAATAAAAACACAAGTTTCCTCTCAGATATTTGATAGAGTAGTCTTTCTACGCTTATAAGTTTCCTTAAAGTTAGTTGCTAGAAATCAAATTTAAGCTAACCCGCTGTTGATCTTCGTTACCAGCTCTTCCCCACCACACTGGATTGGCGTCAAGAATAACCACCAGTAGATTTGAAATATTTTCTGAAAAAAAATATCCCCTCATTAGTTTCTTAATCGTGATATTTGGATACAAATTTGGCATATACATTGAGGTGTCTCACCGTCCGCCATATTGAAATTTTGATTGATCCTCATGTAAAAAGTCACGCTTTCTCTCGTGATCGACATTTTGCGTGACTAGTGCGTCACCCTAGGAGCATTAAAGCGAGGCAAATTCAAAGATCAGCTAAAGCTTATCTACCATGATGATCACCGCTTTCTTTTTCGGGATCGAAATGAATGAAACATGACAAATACGGTTACAACTGACTCTGATGCTTGGTCTTCTGTCACTGAACAAAGTATTTTTCTTGACGATGGCCTTAAATTTCTTGTGGAGGTTCTCCAACCGCCTGCAATCTCCACAGAGCACTCCACATTCGTGGAGCGCATTTCGGAGCACAAGTTTGAAACTTCTTCAAACGCGGAACTTCGCAAACGCCTTCTGAAAACATGTGCTCTGCAACACAGCTCATACTACAAGCTTTTTGATTATCGTCAGCGTGCTTTGCTTGGCCTCTGGCAGTCACAGAAATCCAAGATAATACCATTATCGTCGAAAAATTCTTGCCCTCCTGCTGTTGATTCCAAAGAGGGAAAACCGAAAGTTCCTTTTCAGGATGATTCTTTTTCGTCCCATATTAGCCTTCTTCTTCTAGTTCCTATTTTAGAATCTCAAAGCCGAACAGATCCTTCTTTAGCTGGACAGTGTTCAGAATTGTTACTTCAGTGTCTTCAAAATTGCGCTCCAAACTCTCTCGCAGCTGAGCCTACAAGCTGCATCAAAGGTTTGGCTAATTTGTTGTGCAATTGGCTCCAGCAAGCCAACGATGAAGAGAATATCAGTAGACAGGAGGAACTGGCTCGGTGTGGAGTAAAGCGAGAGAGTCTAGTGGCGGCTCTTGTCTCTTTAGCTTGCGCGAGGTAACACGTACATGTAATATGAAGTGGCAATTGTCCGTTGAGATATTCTTAATTAACGTTGTTTATTATTATCGGTGTAAGTTTTTATCATTGATAATCTTTTGACCCACCCACATATAGGAGATTGAGGCCTCTTTGAGGGCTTCACATTACACATGTAAGTTCTGACAATCACAACTACAGCAATACTCCTCAAGACTTTTTTGGCCTTTATTGTCACCAGGAATTTTTATTCTTGTACATTTTCAGTTACATTAAGAAGGAGCATATAGGAAAGCGAGAAAGGTGTAAAAAAAAAAGTAATATCTTTCTTTTTCTTTGTCAGAACTTATAAATACTTTCTCCAAGAAAGCTGTCAATTTAATTCTTGTGAGAAGTTACTCAGAAATAAACAAAGCATGGGAGTCTAACCCTGCAAACATAAAAATATAGATATTTATGAAATATTGGATATTGCGATGGTGGTGGATCAAGGAAAGGGATTCTGTAATGAGATAAGCCCTAACCAAAATTGTCTTGGGACCAAACTCTTATTTTGCAGGTTCTTTTCACCCTAAGTTCTGGGTCTGACATTTTTATTGTGATTATTATTTTAGTGTAATTTTTATCAGTATTAGTGTGAATGCAAGTCTTATGTAGAGGGGGACTGGGGCTGGCATGCATAGTGAGTAGATATGTTTTTGAGAGCTCCGCTCTAGTTATCTTGAAAATAATTTTCCAAATTTATGCAACCAAGGGTTAACAGGAGTCTATGATGTTCAACATATATTGCATACAATAATTAACAAAACCATGTTAGACATTGAATTGATATAGCACTAATCATTTCCAGGTTGTCTGTTCATCTATTTATTCAAGTACTTGACATCCTTCTGCAGCAGAGGACTCCCCTGACCAAGCTGCCTGTTGGTGCTGTACTGAAGAGAATGGTTGAATATGAAAGAAAAGGTTTCTTCAGTGAATCTAGTGTGATACAAACTTCCAGGTTTATCTCTAGCTGGAAATTTGACACAAATTTAACTGAATTTGATGATTCAATAAACAACAGTGACCAGATTAATACTCTTGCTTGTGATGGAAAGTTCTTGTACCATGTTAGTGAAGAAAGTAAAGGGCTTGTCAAGATTGGCACTGGAAAGTGGGGAACTGTAAGGCGAGTGTGATACACAAGTTTATTCTGCACCACCATCTTTAGTTCTTTTAATAAAGATATTATTATTGTGAATATATGTGTACAACTGTACTCAGCAGTGCTATAAGGTTTGGCTCTTAATCATTCTCTTGCCTATAGGGTAAAGTCAGTTTATGAGCCTGGTGGTGCAACTGGTCAGATCTAATTTTGGTTTCTGTGACATGATGTAGCTTCACTCCCATCCATAATTAGTTTGGATACTTCTCCAGAACAATGTCTATGATGCTTTTTAGTCCCTTTCCCCCTTCTCGTGTTGTTAGTTTCCAATCTGTCCATACCATTTGGCAGACCAACACTGAGAGGACCTTAGTTGGGATTAAGTGTTCCATCAAACATTTCTGGGAGTGTGGGAGTATTGCTACTTCCCCAGCTATTGTCACACTTATCTAACAGTTTTTTGTGGCCTGTATGTACTCCTGGGTGGAATGAGGTTCTATGAAAGTTCAGTGTCTTTCTCTTTGAACTCCAAACAGAATACCTGGTCAGGGCTTAAATGTAGAGCTTGTGAACCTGAGAGCATGATATGCCAACCACCAGGCCTTTGCATCTTTTATAATTTCTGAGTAGGTTTACCCAAAGTAGCTTTGCACAGGACTACTCTACTCTACAATTGATATCCATAAATTAGTAAAATTAAAGACAGCCTTAGTAAACCATCATGGGAACCTGAAAGTCACCAAGAGCAGCTTGTAGGAACTTTTTTACTGAAATGGGACATGTATTAACTCAGTCTCTGATTTGATCCTAAGGGTTGAAATGTTTATTTTTTTGGTGCCTACAGGAGTGCTGTTTATGCCAGAAATGCTGATCTAAAGAATGGGTGGCTAACCATTGTACAGGATAGGTTGTTATTTCGACCAAAGCAGTTTGATACCCAACCTGCAAACTTATGTTATGTATTGGATGTAGTGTCCTTGAAGGTAATTTTATCCATAAAATACTAACAAACGTAAGTTTCAGTGTATCCTGTTATCAGTTTTGACAAATTTCATCCCGGGTAAAAGCTTGAAGTAAGTTCTTCCTTACATTGTATTAGGTATGGGTGATGTATTGACAGAGAGACCTTTTTTGAAGATTACATGATTACATTATAAGGAAGCAAGTGAGCTCTAAAACAATGTTAAAGTTACTATAAATTTCTTAATTTAGAGATCCTGATCAGGCTGTTCATATTATTTGAAAACAAATTAAATTTAGCCAGGACCAAATCTTCAGGGAAACAGCTTATTATTAACCCTTAAACTCCCAAGATCTGATTATTAATTTTCCCCTCTAGCTGCCAGACATTTCCTTGTAAATTCCTTAAGAGATTTGGTGTTGGTAGATAAAGATAACATTTTCCACCTGATAATCTTGAGTACTCTCATTATCTGTTTATTGGATAATATAAGGATATTGTAAGGAGATGTTGTATGTTAATCACCGCTGGGAGTTTAATGGTATAATAACTGCACTTAATTTATTAGAAGAGGAACTCTCAAAGAAAAGAAAACATAAATGGAAAGTATAAGTGAAAAACCAAATATTTCAAGACAGTATGAACAAAGAAAAACTACCAAAGAAATGACCATAGCCTGAAATCTGAAAAAAGTCATTCTCCCCTCTTAAGTTTGGTTTTATTTTTATTAGGTCTTACAGACAATAAAGTTTAGGGATGCAGTTGAACCTGGAGCTGATGAAATGCAAACTCTGCAATGCAGAACAATTCAATTACTGAGTGATCAGGTTCATTTATTTTGGCTGTGGTGTTCAACACCAACAGAATCAGCCAGTCAAGAGAATAGAAAAGTGGATTTGTGGTTACAAGAATTCAAACTAGAAGCATGTGATGATAAATTAAAAGCCTCTCCTTGTGGTGAACCAGTTGTTGTGTCAAAGAAGGAGGAACCTCCTTCCTGTTTGTCATCACCATTGCCCGTCAGACATTCACCAACAACACCTACTGGACAAAAAGATGCAGAAGGTGATTCATTACCTTATTTTGGGTGGGGTTTTAATTTACCAATATTAATGATAAGTTTTGAACTAAGGCTTATTCAACTTAAATGTAAATGAAGCCACTTTTACTTGTAATGAGTTTTCACCTCCTCATCTTGGACCTTGTAGTTACAATACATGGTGCAGATGGTACAAACTGCAAATTTTATTTTAAAAAATATTTTCAGTCTTTTCAGTATTTCATCTTGCTATCTCACTCTCTTTTCCAAGGCCCCAAAACATTTTTGAGCTCACCAATCACTGTCACTTCATCACACATATAATTCTCCATATATGACTTCGATAAACATGCACTGTACCAGGCTTAAAAAAAGATAAGTCAAATTGTCATCACTGTTGTAGTCCAATAAAGTGTGTCACATCTCTGACTTTAACTTTGTTGTTTGGTTATGGATGAACTTTAGATATTGTCAGCTGTGGTGTATCAATGGGCACTCTGAAGCAGTCAGCCATGTTTATCAGTGGTGAAACATTGGTTATAGTGGTTCCACACCTTACCAGTCCTTCTGGTCCTATGCTGCTGACACTTAGGGGACAAAAAAGTAAGGCACATAAATTTGTCAACTCACATGTAGGCATTGACCCCCTTTTCTTTTTTAAGAAAATAGATCTCTTTATGAGATATTTGTGTGTTCTGACAAGGTACTTCACAATTTTTTTCTGCTAGAGCGATGTGAGTCACCTTTGTGCAATTTTCAAAAAATAACAATTACAATAATAATTGTAACAATAAGCAAGAATTATTCACCAAAGTGGAGGTGAATAGTGGGGGATGTTTACCAAGCCATGAAGTCGTAAATATCCACCACTTTCAGCAACACTGTGGTGAATAATTGTTTTAATATATACTTAGCACAGATACCAAAACATTAGTTTATTTCTGTCAATATACTGAAAAAATGATTGGAAATTAAACTCTAGATGCACAACTTTGTCAACTGCTTAGAGGAGCATAAAGCTTGCTATTTACCTCCAAACTAGCCAATCAGAGTGTGGGAAAAGTAATGTGTGGTGTATGCTAATAACAATTATTATATGAAAATATAACCAGTAGGCTCTCTCTTTAACAACATGTGTCTTATTTTTTGGAGAGAGTTGAGTGACAAACTTCAATGATAATTTTTGTCTTTGGAGCCTTTTTTTTTTTTGTCTCTGAATTTTTCTGGGTGTTTTTTTCTTTCCCAGGTCCAACAAATTATTGCTTTTCAACTGTGGATGGTTCTTGTGTTAAGCATGAAAGTGTTGTTAACTCAGCTTCATCAAAATGGCAAGATTTAATAGCTCCAGGACTAAGTAAGGACAGTACTTATAGTGAAACTTGTGAGCAGACTTTAAATTAAGCATTAAGTGAGCATCAGCTAAAGTCCTGATTTTGTTTGTAAATGAACCTGTATTTAGTGGAAAGCTCTATTAAGAAGACATGGATACTCAGATCAAATCATCTTGTGAACCTGTGAAGTCATCCAAGCTATTGGCAAACCAGCTTAAGTTGTCAGTGAACTAAACTAGGTTGTTAACAAACCAACATTGTTGTTAGGAAGCTTGCATAAGTTGTTGGCAAAATCATTTAAGTTATTAGCAAACCAACTAAAGACTTACCGAGAAAAAACTTGAAACATGCTAGTTTTAATGTAGACTTATTTTTAAGAAAATCAATTTACAGGTGTCTGTCATGATGTAGTTAACAGTAGGCTGTGGAGTTATTGCTGCAGTCATATTGGTGAATGGGTATCTGGTGGACTTCCATCCTGTAATCAAATATCTCAGCTTCTTGGAACTTCAGGCTCTCAAAGCTCAGGTTAGAAAATTACCCTTAATGGATTTTTGGAAATTCGTTTCTCACAAGACATGTTTAAAAGACAGAGACAACAGGAATAAGTTCAATAAAGCAAGGGGAAGATAAGCACTCACTGTTAGGATTTTAGTTTTTGATAAATTATTTTTTATTTTTTATTTCATAGCTGTAACCACACAAGGTTCAGTTGACCCAGTGGAGGCTTCTTCGCTCCTGGCACATCACATAACATATCTATGCAGACGACAAGATGCTAAGACAAAGGTGGCTTCAACGAAAAATGAAGAGATTCATTTTGGTGATACTTCAGACTTTTGCAACATAAGGCATATCAACAATGTTTTAAATGCTGCCATTACCAATGGCCAACATGATGTTACAATAGCCATGCTAGTTGCTCTGCAAACTCTTATGATACAAGTCAGTGAAAGGGCAAACAAGCTTGATGACAACTCTGTTAAAGGAACAAAACATCTTGTTTGGAAACTGCTTCAGTCTCCTGCTGATTCTGTTGGAGCTGAAATCAAGCTTGAAGCTTTTAAGGTGTTGACAGTTGGTCTGGAAGTGTTTTATTCCACTCCATCAGTGAGGAGTGCTCTACTAATGCTACTATTGTCTGAAGGAGAGTCTTCTTCAGACATGGCAATGCTGTTGAATTTTTTACTCTCAAATTTAACTGAGAACTTAATAAGTCATAAACCTGGGGCATCATCCAACGAAAGGTAGAGTGGTAGTATTTGATAGCCATAAATGACAAATAGTTTTAAGGATCAAACATCAGAAGGGAATAATTATCAAAGATTGTAGGAATAGACAATGACCTCACGATTTTACACAACCATGTGTGTCTGTCTAAGGATACCTAATTTAGAGAAGAGGAAGTGGTAAGGGTCTTCTCACCTTCTGCCCTTCCCCCTCCCCCCACATTCTTAATTTTGGCTATGCTGAGATTAAATTTTGTTCTGGTTGTATGGATGAAGGTGTAGTATAGGACTGACTTTTAAAAACAAAAGGGTTTCTTGAAGACAAGTGTGGAAGAATCATGTTCAGAGGTAGATGAAATGTTTTTTATAGCAGGTAATAGTTATCTTGATTGGATTATATTTTAAGAGAGAACTATATGAAATTCCTGCATTGCACTCCATAACCTGTTTCTGCATTTGTTGTAAACCTGTCAGAGATATTTTGTTGGGTGTATAACAAGTTGCATTGTTTCCTTAGGTTAGCAGAAGATGTGGTCTTTGCTGCTCTGAAAGTATCTGTCAAAGAGTCATGTCACTTGATCATGCAGTGTTGTAGTCTAGAGGATGAACCATTCTGTGCTCTGGTTGCCAAACACCCAGTTAGTCACTTTATTTTATATTACATATAATATTCAGAGGATATCTCTATAATTCCCATTCTTTTAATGAAAATCTTTTGGCTAGAAATTTGATTTTGTTAAGTATAAGATTCCTTTTTCAGAGAAGTGGATAATGCCAAAATTATGATCTGACTATTGTACAGATGTAAGTTGTCAATGGAAGTGTTTTTAACATTTCTGGAGAGTCTGCCTTTGAGTCAACAGTAAGAAAACCGAGTCCAAACTTCTAAAGAAATACATGACAGCAGTAACAAGTTTAATTGAATGAGTTATGTGGTAAAATGAATTCTGTAAAAAAAAAATTAAAATTGAATCAATAGGTTGCATTATATGCTCCAGCTAGTAAAACTATAATTAGGTGCTCATGTAAGCTGGGCAAAGGCAGAGAATAAAGATAAACTTGCATTATGGCTATGAAACTGTTTCAACTGACCTGTTTTGTTTTATACACAGGACCTTTCTCCTGTTCTGCACTATGTAACAACTGTCTTTACAAGAAGCTGGAGAGATTTTGTACTTCCTGAGGAGCAGGAATCAGATGTCAAGGTTAAACATGTCTGTTTCATGTTTCTGTTTCTATCAGCTAACATATAATTGTTAGTGGAGACATACATTCATGATGAGGATATCTTTGATAGCCAGATGAAATTTTACAAGGAATATAGTATTATTGCATGGATGGTCAAAGAGTTATGATAGTTTACTGCCATAATTGATTGTGTGTTTCATTTATTCATTAGGGTTTTGATGACGCAGTAAAACCAGTTGATTGTCAGAAGCTCTCATTAATAGTCCTAGAAGCTTGTCAACAGGTCAGAATGACCACCAATACTTTTTAATTGAGATGCAAATTATAAGTGAGACTTGGAGGAAGTTAGTGGGCACTGAGAGAGATATGATGAACTGGGTCCAGGCTCAACCCCTGCCAGACTCTCAATCATTTCCAAGCCTCTCTCCACCCAGCAGTATCAAAAGTATTGTCAGGGAAACAACTGATGAAATGAAGGGGAGGGAATCTGTTATAGACCAGCATCTCATCCAGGGAGAGTACTTGTAGCAATACCCCTTTCTTACTTCATTCAAATTAAACCAAGATAGGCTGCAACAGTATTTTGGGCCAGCAGGGTTGTAAGACATTGATGTAGAGGTGTTCAGTTTCCCCATAGATAGACGTTCTATTTGAAATGATGGCTTAAACTTCCCCCTATTCCAAACTGAATTTTTCTCCCTTTATGCCCCATTATTTTAAGTTGTTAGTGTAAAGTTTTCTGCAATTAGATTTAAATGATTTCATTCATATCTTTTAATATAGTCTTTTTTTTTCTTTAGATTCTTGATGTTGTTTTAGAAGTTCTTTCCAAGTTGTCAGAGGAGTGCAAAGGAGGAGTAAAATCCAGAGTTGAGGGACTTGAGCATGTAATGAAGGCCACCCTTGTGGGACAGACCCTTCCTATGCTGGCATCAGTTTTGTCCTCTGATAGATGTCTCACTCTGTCCATGGCTAAGAGCTTTCTCCAAAGTGTGACCAACGTAACGGTGACTGCAGCAAGGGTGAGAAAATTAATGAAAGTTATCCGTTTGGTTTTGGCAGTGGTTTTATCAATTTTATCTGGTGATCTGTTAATCAGCAAAAAAGAAAAATTTAAGATTTTTTATGACTTATTTTTCTGGGTCTATACTGAACATACACGCCCTTGATTTGTTCAATCCAATTTTTTATTTCGTTCTATGATTATTTTTATAATAGTTTTTTTCCTCTGTTTTTAATTCAAAAGCTATGGACAGTTTGATTGTGTTATGTTTCCCGTAAGGTGCATGGGTCGTTGGGTTGCTAGTATGACGGCTTATTTCTTTTAAACGATTTCTCTCATGGTTTGTCAGGGAATTCAGTTACGTTTGAAAGCAAATTTCACAAGCCACGTTATTTTTCGCAGGTTGCTCACTTCATATCAGAGTTGAAATCATCCTCACAGGATGATGCTAAAGATGAATGTCAGGCCCCCTCCCCGGAATCCAGTACTTTCTTATCACCATGGTTAAGACCCCGTAAAGTAGAGAGTCCACACCCAGTTAGAGATGCCTACCAGTGCTGTGAAACCGTAGTGTTACCAGGCGTATCATGTCTGTATCTTAACTTTGATCTAAGATGTGCCACTCAGTATGATTACGATAAGGTAGGCCGAGTCACAGAGGTCTGTTCTCGTGCAAAATCCAGTTGAAATCCTTGCTATGACCCCTTCGCCTCACATAAGCTAATTTTAGAGATTTTTTTTTTAGAGTGGAATATATCGGTATGTTTTTCTTCACAAATGTTTGCTCTCTGATCGTGTTTGGTCGAGAAACAGTCGACGATGATGTTTATCTAAGCTTAGAGTTGTACAGAGTTTGGTTGGGTTTTATTCCTGGACGCTTGCCCGCTTAATGACGCAATACTTTAACTTTCAATTCAAGAATGTTGAGAGCGTCTTTTTTAGTAAAAAGATGAACAAATGTTTTTAACCATCCTTCTACTAGGTACTTGTATACGCTGGCAATAACACAAATGGTCGCAAAGTTGCAGAGTTTGGTGGCAACTCGCATGGCGCAGGTAGCAGAGGTGTTGTGCAGATGGGATGGCCAAAGGAACCTCTCAAGGTGGAGGGTGATGCAGTCACTATCTCATTCCAAGTGAAGAGTTCACGAGAGCGTAACACCCCAGATGTTGCTGTGTGGGGATTCAGTTGCATTGTAAGCACAAAGGTAGGTCAGTTTTTCTCACATTCAGTTACATAGAAATGCGAAGGTCCCGTAGGAACTTAGAGACCCAGAGACAAACGCAAAAGATCCGGGAAGCTACTGTTAAAAATCTGCCATCCCCATAACCATTCCAATCTCTCTGGTCCTTTCAACTTGAAACTTGAAGTTACAGTTGCAAAGATGCAGTTGATTTTAGTTTTTCATCCTATCGGTTTAGAGGGTGGTGCGAGTTTCCCCAGAACAATGGAATATCTCTTCCACATCAATGCCCTTTTCTTTTCAGGAGTATAAGGAAGAACCTTCCACGCTGTTGTTCTTTGACGACCTGTACCTAAGCCTCTCATTACTCACCCATAGTCTGCTGAAGGTTAGGTACCAGGGCCCAGCAAATACGGAAGCCGAAGATGCTTGCCAACATTTACTCGATTCTAAATTGTTACAAAGGTGAGAGGACTCCTCCAGATATACTATACTCCGTGTTGATGTCGTGTAACCTAGTTGTGAGAATGATTTGAGAATCGTTTCGAGAAAACCGATAAGTGATGTAGGTCTGTTTGAAAGTGATTCGATGTATTACTTGACATGCAAATACGGCATACTTCTCTGTTTTGTGTTGATTGGAGCGGCCCAATCTGCGAAATCGTGTTTGATTTGACACCAACTTTGTTACACCCCACTAACTGTGGCACCTGGCCCCCTGTTCCCCAAAAACGTGGAGTTACACCTGGAGCTTGATAGCCGAGGTTAAACAGGAGTTAGGAGATTTGACACCAACCTTGTAGCCCTGGGTAACCGTGATACCCCTTGTAAACTTGAAGGTCTACCAGGACTTTGAGAATTAGGAGGTACCCTAGAGGAGCTCAAAGGGAAGCTTAACATTAACCTTGTTAGCCCCATACGGCTTAGATGTAATAGGACCTCTTGATATACTTGAATGCTTTTTCCTGCCTTTCCTGCAGGTGTGTGTGGCCAACCTCAGCTGACGCATCGACAGCATCAGGAACGTGTGGTACAGCCATTACAGTTGAATCAGAGAAGAGTTCTCCTTCTAGTCTTGAAAGTGTTTCATCGAAGCCGAGCGTTAAATTGTCTCCAGACCTTTTGAAACGTCTGAGAGTTGCCTCAGGTAAGAGTCATAAGGAATAACGGATTTTGGAACGAAACAATTTCGCTTTATTTCAAGACATTTTTCCTTGTCTTATTGCGATATTTGTTTGTTACTCAATTTCGTCGGGAAATTGATATATTCAAGCAACTTTTCAAATATGTGATGTAGGCTTTAAGTCCAGGAGGTTTTAATGTCTTGCCTTAAGCACGCATCCGATATTCTCCAAAGCCAAAAGAAAAGGGCCGGAAATGAGTTAAAAAGAGAACTCGGAACGTTGCAGAGCGAAGATCAAGTGTCACTTTAAGCAAATAATTGTTTTTCTTATCCTCTATTAAGGTATTCTGGCCCCCACTCTCCGCCCCAGCCTACAGCAAGCCATACTACCAGAAGCCATCGAGGAAGTAGTGGTTCGGTGTGCGATTAACCATTTAGGACTCAGTAAGACTGTTAATGGTCTGGAGCTTCTTCAGGCGACGGAGACAGATGGTGAGGAGTACAGTTACCTATGTGACGTGATGCGGGAGGTGTACAATCGGCTGAACGGTCTGATCAGACAGCTACAGACTATGGCGGAGATGGAGCAGAAGTGGGCTCACGAGATGGAAGATGTACGTAGTGGAATCCTGCAGCCGAGTGCTGCCTTCTTCGATGAATTCCACCTGCAAGAGGTATCATGCTCGGTGTATCTCACTTTTGATTTGTCAAAGCGAAGGCGCCTCTTTTAGCAAAGTTATTTAAAATTCTCAGAGAAGCGTGATGGCCTACTTTCAATCGATAAAGTAGTCGATGTACTGTTTTTAAGTGAGGCGTATTTCTCATTTTGTTTCACAGGCCAAGAGTAAGGAGCTTGAGTTACTGTGTTCACTGAAAAATGTTGAGTTTGATCCCATAGAGCAAGAAAAATCGGTGGGCAAACTGATGTGAGTAGAAGAATATGATCAAGATAGAAATTTTGATATTCCTGTTTTGGATTTCAAAGATAAAGAGAAAATTAAAGAGGATCGATAGGATTTCTAACAGGTCCCTACACTGAGAAGTGAAGGGACCTCCGCCTCTGTCCTACAAGAAACGGATAAGCACCAGAGCATGCTTCTCGCACCTGACAGTTGTCTTAGTTGGCTGTCAGGCCTACGAAGTGTGCCAAAGCAACCCAGGATCTAAGTGAAGTTTTATAGCGTTGTGCCTTGATAAGACTTTCATTTAGACCTGAAACAATTCGTAACATCGATCGAATACTAATTCTAACCCCCAACGTCTTCAACGTAGTCTTTTGACCCTTTCACCCTTTAGAGTAACTGGTTTTTAACTTATCCTTACAGTACCACCCATTGATTAAATACAACTGTCATGAAAATAACTGAAATGATCACCACTTTAGGAAGCTACTGATTTTCAAACAAATTCTCCTTGTCTGAACTAGAGGAAATTTAAAGAGAACAATTTGGATAATACGAATGCCTGTGCAAGGGTGTATAGGCTTATTCTTGTTTGGGGAAATGCGACCCAATGATGTTCCCCTGTCGGGTCACCGTGTTGGCAGGAACCCTGGGTGCTTAACTCTTCACTGTTGTTTTGTGTTTCTCTCTTCTCAGAGAGCGGCTGGATACAGAAGCAAGAGCAGAACCCCAACAGGCTAAAAACGGTCTGAATGTGATGCCAGTCACCAAGAAGTTTCTATTTTCTATTATGGAGTGTGCAGAGCTTCTTTGTAATGTGACTATTGAAGCGAGCCGGAAGAAACCTGTTCCAGAGAGAACTATATCGCACTGTAGCTTTGCACCGGATCACGGTCAACAATCGAAACAAGGTACGTTTGTCAACCGTTTTAATCGTCTCTGTTCTTAACTCTCATCGGTATTTATGTTTTGTTATTAGTTACCTCCAAGGACGAGAACCTTGCTCCTTCTTCGCCGCTTCTCAGTCGCTCATTTTCAGCACCATCCACCCTGGATCAATCTACGTCACTTCAGGAAGGCATACATGACATACGTAGATTGCAGCGCTGGAGAACGAACGTTCAAAAGAAGCACAGTCGGGTTTCATCTGAAAATCAGACGGATTCTGATGCAAGAACTTTTGTTTCGACTGTGGCCGAGATTTTCACTTTTATTGGCAGCAATCCAGACAAAGCTGTAAGTAGGGGAATTTCTTGTGAAGGCCGAGTTTACTGCATTCGTTGATAAACTGTTGTAAAAGGCAAAGGGTATTTCTTTTGAGTATTGAAAACCAAAACCATATCAATCGCATCGGTCTATCAGAGCGAAGAATAATGTTTCAAGGGGGCAAAGAGAACTTAAAAGTAAAACAAGCAAACTTCTTGATGTGGGGGGAAGCTCTTCGAGTCAAACTGATCACAGTGTACAGTAAAGTGAGCTCAATGCAGTCCGAATTACTTTCGATTGTAAACTGGAAATTGCGTGAACAATACGTTGATTCCTACGCGAGCGTTTATGATCGGGTAATGATGGACGTTGAGAGTTTCCATACCCCGAAAAAAGGTAATAGTTTATTGATCCCTGCCGACAGAGTAAGCCAAGTCTATCAATAAGCTCTGCTGATTTCAATTTTTTTGTGGTATTTGCGAAACTTATTTCCTTACTCTTCGTCAGGTGACTTGTTCCAGTTTCCTCGCTGCAGCTCGAGTCCGGAATGAGCGAGGGTTGGACCGAGTGCACGCTCTCCAGTGTATGATAGAGCTGGTTACAGTTTGCTCCCGACTTGGTTTGCATTTGCCTTATGTGATGACTGCTGTGGCTTCCATTCTTGCTCAAGGACCAAGGTGAGCATTGATATATTTCCCTGGTAAAGCGCGCTGTAGAAAGTATTCACTAACTCAGTGGGTGCTTAGTGAGTCTTGAAACATGGTTCGTGACATGGCTAAGTGGCCTTCAATCGAAAACCATGCCATGAGTTTTGTAGGTGTAACAACCTAACTTTGTGCAAACCAGATGTAGACTTTATTTTGCGCAGAATGTACAAATCAAGAACGAAGATACTGAATCGCCGAATTTAAAAGTCGTAATGGGCAGAAAGATAGATTTTGCAAAGTTATTTTGTGCGATTATGTCATGGTACCGGAAAGAAAGGTTGTTCAGCCGTCTTTTATGTGATACACAGCAGTAATTTTGTACGGTCCTTGCCATCAGTTTGTGCCGTACTTTATTATCATTTCAGGGGGTCATCTTTTCTGCGTAGCTTCGCATGTGTTAAAAGAAAACAAGATCTGCCCATTCTAACACTGCAAACCCCCTTGCTGCACTCAAAGTTGTTAAAATTTATCTAGATAAACCATGCCTTAGAAGTGCGCATCCTCAAGCATCCGTGTGTCAATTTTTGTTTCAGGCCTGAGGAGCTTAAATGCGGAGGCATTGTGCGAGAGGTTCGCGACATGTTCTCTGCTGCAGTCCAAGCCGTTGTCCAGAGGGCGTCCTCTGAGCCAGAAGTGTATCGTGACAGCGCATTAGTGCTCTCTGTCTGTCCGTTCTCATGGCACGAAGAGCGCTGTGTAATGAGGAGTGGTTTAGTGTATCTGTTGGATAAACTGTGTTCTATCAGAAGCAAAAAGACTGACACAGCATTGAATTTATCAGCTATGGCTTGGGCTGGCTTTCAAGTGCTTTTGGATCGGATAGTTCAGTGGGAGAATGGTAAAGGTAAGAAGTTAATCTTCGCTTATGTTGCAAATTGGCCTCTGATGGTTTTAGTTTCCTTGACATCCATCTTTTGGACTCGTCATTCATCATGCGTAACCTCCCTCTCCTACTCCCCTCTGCTTCACTTGAAGAACAATGAGGGTGACCTCCTGGCTTCAACACTTATCGCGAGGCAATGCCAACTTTGCTGAAAGTACGTTGTATAAGATCAGATAAGAAATTTTCGGTAACATCAGTTGGTATGAACTTTCACAAGGAAAGTAAAACCCAGTTGTAAGTGATGGAGAGAAGGTTAAACCACCCATGTCTTGTCAATCAACTGCAAATTTTGTGTGAAACTGCACAATGGTTTCTATTTTTCTGTTTAGATTTCTGCCTTGGTGCTATTGAGTGGTCTGGCTTAGCCCATCAAGTGTCCAGTCTGTTGTCGAACTACCTCAGTTGTGTATTTGAGGAGGGCCGTAAGGACGGTGTCTCTTCTAGAGACGCTCTGCAGTACGTCATGGAATTGTTACACGGAATTAGCAGGTCAGTTGATTACTCGGTTAATTACTCAATATCTGAGGTTACAGCAAATTTCAGTCGAGTATTGTCAGTGTAATCCGGTATTGTGATGGTTTTTGTTTACTACGTTTGACGGGTGGTCTCAAAACTCGCGCTACTTTCCCTACGATCACGCACTCCTTTTCCGGAGGGAGCGTCTGAAGGAAAATAATTTTATCGCAGGTTATGTTCTGCCTCCTTAGCTAATCAAATGCAATACTATAAAAGATTGGGCATGCGCAATTTCGTGTGAAAGTACCGAAATGACAAACTCACATCTTAAAACCTATTCAACTCTCAGGAGCGATTCACACGTTACATCTTCCGATATTAATATATTACTCAGCGAACAAGTAGTGTGAATACACCAAGATATCTTCAAAAGGGTGTTCTCTTGAAATGACAACAGATTCTCTGAACTAATTTACAAGGAACTGTAGAGCTGGTTGAGGGGAGAATCTCCATTCTCATCGTGGCACCTAAAGGATTAAGCTGACTGGAGTATCACAGAGTGATTAAGATTACTCAATGTTTGTTTTCTTCTGGAAATTAGGAGCAAACTAGGAGACGGGATTCTTCGTGAGCCACGCACCATCTCCACCCTCCTATCGCTACTACTGGATCGCGAAGCGCCTCCTAAACTAATACTTATTGTGCTCAAACTCTGCTGCTTGGCCTTACCATTGATGAGCGCCAAGAGCTGCGAGGAAGTAGAGTTACCCTCCTCAGCCAAGCTATATTTTGGAGAGAAACATGAAAAGAGCCTTGAAGGGAGCTCAGTGGTTAGAGTAGCTAAACTGTTTCTTGCTAAGCTGGGTGACTTTTTGCTGCCTTCACTGAGTCCGGAAAGGGAGGAAGATCAGGAAGAAGAAGTGGATGAATATGACGACAGTGAGATCGCACACAAAGATGAAGACAGCATGTGTGTGTATGTACATAAACGAGATGATCAACCGGCTCATGAAATTGTTCGGAAGGTTCTCAGGTACAGTGTAAAAACAACTTTGATTTAAGTGTCGAAAGAAATCTAGGATTTGAATGGAAATGTACTGATGCAACTGACTGACTTTGGAAGAGTGTTACTAACTAGATCGCTAGTCTAACAACATTTGTATTTTCTCACTCAGTATGATCAGTATGGGCTTTTTCTTTGTTGTTGGACACGGTTCGGAGTTGGAACGCGCGGTCAAGCTTGACCAAGAGCTGACCGAGTACGGACAAGGTGTTCTTCTCACCGACACTTTGTCAGAGTGTTTAAAGAAGGCGGCTGAATGGGCTCAGAAAGGACTTGTGGTCAGTATAGGCCCTGCTGCCTTGGCAGAAGGAGATGGAGGACAAGGAATACCTTTAGTGGGATCCGGAGACCCAGAGAGAGTCTGTAAAGCCAGGAACAGCCGTCTGTCAAGGTTCGTCTGATTTACTCAGCAGTTCAGGAGTCATTACTTGCCAACTCTCTCGTTAACAAATCTTATCTTAAAGAGAGGCATGGCGGAATGCAGTAAGAAGTAAGAAGAATTTCGAGGTCGTTTTACTGTCAGAAAAAGCGTTTATTAACTGTTAAAGTAATTCCATTGTGTTGCATTGCGCATCCTTTCTCGGTCGCACTGGTAGCACTTGCACATCAACGCCGAAGGGGAAGTCCGTCCTTTTCAATTTTCCTCCCATACATTGTTAATGTCTTATCTCCCAATATTTATATGTATGCTTTTCCACTAATGGTTGGGTTTTGCCAAAAAAAAAAATCATTTTTTTGTAATTGGCTTCTTTTTATCTCCCAATGACTTTGTCTTTTTAACTCAGAGTTTTTTTTTTACAGAACCGAAACCAGCCGTCCATTCATCAGTGGTCAAGTAGCTCACACCATGGCTTCTGAAGTGATCTCTTTGTTGCACGGGTTCTTAACGCATTCTACCTCTGAGACCGCTAAGATATGGGCCTCTTCTGTGCGAGATGTGTTGTGCGAGGCGCTTAATTATGTGCCCGACTTGGTTAGGACCCTGGAAGCGGAAGGAAGGATCTCATCAGACGGGCCCCAAACGGCTCTCAAAGAACTGGATTCCGAAGATGATGAGAAGACTGGTCATGAACAAGAGTGGATTTTCAAAGCTAGGAGCATTATGGCGTCTCTCTGTGCTGTGGGTGGTTTTGGCCAAAGTATCCACCCAGGTTGCACAGTTCTGGTAAAGAATTAAGCTCGGAGTCGTAACTTTCCCCTCTACCTTTTTCACATTTCGATCAAAGTTAAACGTGAGAAGTTTGCGTCTTATTAGGATAGCACCTGTTTACTGGATACTGTATCAATCTGGGATTTGAAGGTGAAAGGGTTATGATATTACTAGTTTATCTCATTTGAATGAGACATCAATAAAAGATAACACAAAATTAGGAGGCTGGATTATGCTGTTATGTGATTTCAAGCTTTTTGCAGAAGTGTATTAAAATTGTCTCCCGCTGGTGCTAAAGAGTTAGAGTCGCGATAGCCTAAAAGTAAACGCACTGGACTCTAAAGGTCCGTCAGGTTTGAACTTGGGCCTGGGACGTTGTGCTACGTTCTTGATAATTCTCACAGTGATTCTGTCCACGAAGGAGTACAAATTGGATAACACTGAACTATCATCAGCCTCCCTGGTAGCCCAAGCAATTTTTATTACGAATGACCTTATTATAATTTGACTTCTTATCGATGCTTTGGGCATAAAATTTACTTGCTCTTTCTTTCTTGCAGATCACCGGAGAAGACATGGTACGTACAACTGGAGAAGTTGTCAGTGTGTCCGAGAGACAGGGCGTGGCTACGGTACTTCTGGACAAGGGAGGGGAAAGCTACAGCGATAGGGTACAGGAGATACCACTGGCGAGGCTCGAAGTTGCCAACGCTCAGGTATATCTCCGTTCTTTAAGGCCTTCGAAGCAATTTAAGTTTTTTGCCTCAAGAGACCTCAATTCAAATCGATTTGATAGAGTTTTGTAATTTTTACTGCGCAGCTTTTATTCAAAGTTATCAAAAGTTTAACGCTCTTTTTGATCCGCATGCTCTTTTTAACTAAAAAGTTCCTCTCCGTCTAGGTTGTGTATCTTACCGAGTTGTCCATGGAACAACAAACTGTCGCTGCTTTGCTTACTATTTTAAATTCGAAAGAAATAACTTTTGATCAGCTTTTGGAGGCAGACAAAAATGAGAAAGTTGTTCCTCCCTCACCCGCAGCAAGAATTCTGGCGGAAATGAAAACAAGGTCAGTGAAGTTGACTTCTTCATTTCGTGTTTATGATGCTTTCAATTGCTCGTGTAAGTCACTGTTTATTGTGTGATCCTCTATGCATTCAGCTGTATGAAACAATTTTCCTGTCTTAACATGCCTGCCCGTCTTACATTCCTGATATAATGTAACGCGTGTGCCAAAGATGTTATTTACAATTTTCTTTTCCGCTATGGTGTGCTGCGTGCGTCACAACTTTTAATTGTTTTCCCGCCATGTAACAGTGATTAAAGTTCCTAAAGTCGCCATTAGATTGGTCACTCGTGCGTACAAAACCAATTTCTTACTCTTATTTGTGAGATAATGACCAATTATTGAATGATTTTACTCTGTCAAAAACTTGACACGTTCTTTTTAGTGTTTCCTTATTGATTACTGCCTCTCGATCTTTCACTTTTCAGAGCAAGTATGGTGCTATCTGCCCAGATGCATGACTCATCATTTATCACGGCCATTTTATCAAACCCGTCTTTCGAGCTCATCTCTAGATTATCAGGAGAGTGCGATCCAGGCTTAAGACTGCCTGTAATACAGAAACACTGCCAGCAGCTGCGAAAACTCTTCAAAGACTTCGTCAAACCAGAGCCACCCAAGAAAGTAACCAAGATCGAAAAAAAGATAGTGCTCGACGGAAGTCAGGTCTTCCCTCCCGTGCGGGGATGCGTTTTTACCGAGGGACACACCTGTGTTCACTTCATGGATGACCCTACGGCAGGTTCCGGACTTCCGAGGGGGTTGTTTGTTTATGCAAGTTCTCCGTTACCTCAAATGGTATGTAAAGTTATTTTCAATTGCTTGTCTATAATATCCAGTGTGCTTTTGTAGTGATTGGTCATTTGGATTAGTTTGGTTATGGTATTACTTCGTGGTGATCCTTGACTTCTACGTTGAGGCCATCTTCTTTTCCACGCATGTCCTTATTATCACGAGCCTCTCGAGTGAACGAATTTCAAACGATGAAATTCTACGTGCGCAGTATAGTTGTTAACCTACTTAGGTACACTTAGTACTCGTGAAGTTCTGTGCACTATAGAAGAGCAGAGTGGAACATCACTGTTCAGTGGAAATGGAAATGGAATATTTTCTCGTTTTTCGTCAGTAGTGTTGTTGAACCGCTTGGCTAACTACAGCTTTTTTTTTTTTAGGCACCATCCTTTTACTGGGAAATCGAACTGTGCTCCCTAGGGGACAAGGAAGAACCGGAACCGGGTCCTTGTATTTCCGTGGGATTTGCTCCTAAGACAGATCAGCCTGCTAGTGGCTGGGTAAACCCCGTGGGCTCTTGCCTCCTACACAGGTTTGCTCTATTTGAGTTACTTTTACGTCTCGTGGGGTGCTGTTACCTGTGGGTTTGGCTTCTGTTTTTTTTTTTTGCTTTTTTGTTTTTTTTCAGTTATGTTTTTTCTTTAATCAAACATACTTGCAAGAACTTAATGTCGTCTCATGGTTTTGAATATTAACAGCAATGGCCGTGCAGTGCTCTACAGAACAGGTGGGCTCCTTCAATGGAAAACTGTCTCGCTAAATATCGTGATGAAAGAAAGAGACGTCATTGGGTGCGGATATAAAAGAGCTGAAGATCAGGCCGATCGGGGAATGGTGTATTTCACTTGCAATGGCGAACGGTTGGCAGAAGGCGTAGACGGGGTGCAGACTGGTCTGTGGCCTGTACTTCACATTCAGAAGAAGGTAACACACCGTAACCCTTTGACCATCTAACTCCCAAGATCTGCTTGTTAATTCTCCTCTCTAGAAGCCACGAACTTCCTTGTGAATTAGTTACGAGAATTTGGTGTTAGATCAGGATAAAAACTTCCTCCTGATAAGTTTGATTATTCTCATTACCTGTTTGTTGGATAATGTTTGGATATCGTGGGGAGAAGTTGTAAGTCAATCACTTCTGGGAGTTGAAGGGTTTAATGATAATATAACGAGAATACTCACATCTATCAATGTAGAGGTTGTTATCTTGATCCGACAACAAATTCTAGTACCTAATTTACAAGATGTGTAGCAGCTAGAGGAGAGACTTAACGATCAGATCTTGGGACGTAAAAGGTGTCTAGAACCAGCATCTAAGTTCTCCTTATATTATCAGCCCTGAGTCACTTGTCAAGGTCACAAGAATAAGAGAAATGATCACTAACTGAGGAAGTTCTTCATTGTTTAGCAAGTTCTCCCTGTCTGCACCTTGGGAAATGTATAGAGAACAGTATGGAGAATGTGCATACTGATGTTAGCTAATTCTCTTTTTGAAAAAATGGCCTATTTTTATAACATTTGCATGGAGCGAAACTTGAATTTCGGAATACATTTCATTCGTCACCGGTTGATTTCCGCAGTGAGCAACCATCAGGTCAAGGGACAATTGTCGAGGCATAACTCCAGCTTAAGTGGAAACTCGAGAATCACATGGAGTAATTTTAGGAAAGAATAAAAGATTCATCCTGACAGGTTTTTGTTGTATTTTTAATCGAATCTATTCCTCTACTGATCGGTTCCAACCATTACCCTGGGTCATACATATTGTCTAACTTTACTCTCCATTCCCATAGAATGTACGTGTTCGTGTGAACTTCGGTTCTCGGTCGTTCCTCTACGAAGAGGGTTCCAAACACCGTTTGGCGGCCGACTTGTGGAGTGACTCGTTAGTGGACGTCAGACAGGGATTCACTGAGCTTCCGTTTGCTCTCGAACCTGACCAGGATGAGGAGATAAAAGGACAAAAGCCTCCTAAAGTTTGTAAACCCTCGCCACCTACACCTGCACCATTAGATATCCCGAAAGACTCAGCTAAAGGTTAGTTAATGGTTAGTGGAGGTGACATTTCTCGGTTTTTGTGTAGCGCCCAAGTATACATGACAGGCAAGTGCAGTCACCTTCAAAGTTTGCTAAAGCTGTTACTCAGCGTGCGCGTAGTTGCATCGTTAAACAATGCTACACTGTCAGTAGTCAAACGTCTATTACTTGAACTGGTTTAGTCTCAGCCAGAATTAACACCGTGATATTGATGTAGACTATGACTACGACGATGACAATGACGAGACGTTAACAATGACGACGACGATGACGACGAAAGGAACGGTGATGATGATGATGATGACAACCGTGACGACATCAATATTATGACGAAAGTGACCATAACAAAAACGGTTACGTGTTAAAGGTGACGATGACGATATCAAAAAACTGAATAAAGACAATACAGATAATTAATGGTTACCTAACGACATCCTTTCATCAAGCTTATTCAAAAATGTCAAACTAAAATAAACGTGTTTGCGTGAAGTCCCAGTTCCGTTACTTCAATCGAATCCTGTTAGTACGTTTCAATGAATATCTTAACATTCAAAATAGATAGTAATTCAGGAACACTTCAAAGATTGATTCAAATTGTACCTCTTAACAATCACAGAATACGACCCACTGGCCTGCCTTCAGTACAAACTGACAAGTAGTTACAACAGAATGACGGATGTAGGACCAGTAACACCTCTCCGCGCGAGTGAAGAGAGCAACAGCCAGTGGGGAGAAGCCCCACCGGTAGATCCCTCTCGCTTGTTGGTGAAAGCGTGGGAGGACAAGGTTTTCCCCATCATCAGGAGACGATTTCGTTCAAACGCTGACCGCCAATCGGGGCTTGAGCAAATTAAGGGAGCTCTACTTGCAGGTATCATGGTGTATGATAGTTCGCACACTTTTGTAGACCTGTTTTGCATCTCGTCATATTAACGTGAATTAGTTAATTTTGTTGAACTGTTGTTAATAATCATTTTGAGGACACTGCAGCACCACCTGACCGAATGTTTCGCCTGCTTCTGCCCAACGCAACCTTTTTTCAAGTCTACGTGCCACTTGCGTATTCAATAATTCTGGTTTCTTTTTCCTAGGAATGACAGAGATCGCCATAGCAACAGTAGCTGATTTGTACGAAGATAATGGCGGTATCCCTCCAATCCTTCAATTTCCCACGCTTGATGATGTTAAGGCCGACGTTAACAAGGTGAGCGCGGGTGGACTGAGGCCAGGTCAGGCTGTAATCATTAATAGCCCTGCTCTGAACCAGGCCGCCTGTGTACCTGGCTTTGCTGTCCCGGATATGAAGAAGACATTCGGACTTACAGGGGTGGTGAAGAGTGTTGACAAGGTAAGTATCTGTAACATGCATTTAGCTTTATTCCACAATTAAGCTTAGATTTAACATCTAACACCACACACCACGCTTTCAGCGCTGTTGACTCTAACAATATGTAGCACAGAAGACATACAAGAAAATAGCTTGCATTTGTACTTGTCTTTAGGGCCTAAGACTTTGTGGTTACGTAATAAATACGGTGGAAGTTTAAATCCTTATTACTTTACTTATTTTTCTTGAAGCATTTTTTTCAAACAGCAGTCCATAGAAGGCGAGTGGCTTGAAAAGATCGACGTGTAAAGCCTTTTTGTTCCAAGCCAAGTCAGCCAATCCTCTCCTTGCATCTTCGGGGACCCATTTTCTCATATTTTCTTCCAACAAAATTTCTGGACCAGGCTTGACTGACTCTTGTGTTCCGTTTTCCTTTCCGTATTTCTCCTTTATGGAACTTGGATCACCTTCTCTTCTCTTCATTTTCATTTTGACTATTAAACGTCACTAGAGAGTAGTAGCTGTTGGGGTTATAGCACTGACTCGTTCACCCTGTTTTGACTCTGAGCTGGAAACGTCGTGTGTGTAAAAAGATTAGAAAGAAGGTACAATATGGGTAACGAATAAAGAAAGTTGTTTTAAACGTTGTAATGGCTCGTTTTCTTTATGCAGCCTCAAGGATTAGCAGAAGTAGAGACGTACAACAGAGAAGAGGGAATACTTATGAGATTCTGGTATCCTATCTGTACTCTTGAGCGGCCGACCGCTGGTCTGGCACGTTCGTCGTCGTTGGCATTGTGCAGCGAAGACCGCACCCGCGCTGATCTTTATTGTGAGCTGCTCCGAAATGAGGCTTGTATGACCCGGATGTACTGTAGAGAGGCGCATGCCAGGTTGCTTGCAAAGCTGGCAGAGAGTCATAACCAAATTTCAGGTAAACCTGTGGTGGAGTTGGGTAGGGTGGATACCATTTGTTGGCCCTCAGGGTTCTTCGTTTATCCGTTTTTTTCAACTCAGTTCCATTGATGAAAACAGTAAGTTCTGTTGTCTATGTCGGTGGAAATCTTAAGCATGTCTGCGTTTTCTTTCGATATCTTGTTTATTTGACACGTGCGCCTCGTTTACTTCATATTATTTTGCCCAAGTTGTTAAGAGGCCAACTTACAGCTATTTTGATATTAAGTTAAACTATATGTAAAATACTTTACCAGCTTTGCCTGCGTAAGGAAGCTTGTTTCTAACTGATCTTTATCTTTGCACGTATGCCATTTCCTCCATTCATGTTCATCACTCCGAATTTAAATCAATTCACTCTCTGTCTTGGACAAAGCGGCCTCATAGTTTACTATTATCGTGGAACACCCTTACTGGAACTTACCCCTTTTGATGTAGTCAATGTATGACAAGGCCCATCCTTCTTGGTATGAAGATTATTGACCTCCATGTTGTCAATTTCTAGATGTTTTATCGCTCCTCCAAGCTCTCACTGCCCAATTATTGGCTGTGCCTCAGTCCGATGGCTCTATTATCATGACGTCACCTCACTCAGCCCCAGGCCCCCGTCACTGCCTCACGGCCAACACCTTGCAACCAAGCACTATCTTCTTCAGTGAACCTGCGAAGTTAATTTCCGAGTTTCGTAAGTTGCTGTCTTTGGCAGCCGATCAGGACGAAGAAAATGTCCTTAGGATGGTAAGTACTGTTTGTGAGGTGCTGAAAGATCCCCCCTTGGGCGGCCACCACCGGGAAATGTCGGTCGCAGCTGGAAAAGAGGACGAAGAGGTGTACTTCCCAGGCGCAGCGGTGACAGTGGTTTCGTGCAGAGAAGATCCCGGATGTCTAAATGCAGGGTGTGTATGTGCTTATGGTTTCACGAGACAATACAAAAGCTGGTCTGGGTTATCCTCAACACTATCTAATTATTGCCAATCAACAGCATGTGCAAGCGACTAAGCCTAGCGTGATTAATCGTAATCAAGTACTATCGTTTCGTTACCCTATTTCTTAAGAGTGCGGGGCAAAAAGTTGGAACACGAGCGTTTGGGGCAAGAATAGAATAGGATAGAAGGGGCGTACATCCTAACTGACCCCGTATACACTGACAGATTTTGCACTCAATAGCTCCTTACAGAAAGATATGATGCGAAGCTATTTTTTGTCGCTGGATTTAACTATGTATTGACCAATTTATTTATTTGTTTCAGGTGCTTGTCAAACCCCAAATCACCATGTGTGTCAATTTCATGTTATCATGGAAACCAGAAAGTCAATAAGAATGGCCAAGTAGCTCGGTACAAAGTTGTTCAGTATCCCAACACAGCCGAACCAAACAGCTCAGCATCAGCGGGAGCCCACCTGTTTCCAGATGTGATTCTTCCATGCAATCGTCTTGACGTTCGCTTCTTCAGCTCCGCTACGGAAGGACTCATGCTCCATTTAAACGCCTTTCCTGCGGAGTTCTTTATGTCACTTGTTTTTATTGAAGTCTTTATTTCATTTTACCTGGAAAATTCCTTGGAGGGTTTCAGAAATTCGAAGAACAAAAGTACTAGTGGCGTCGAAGATGTAAGCAGCCGGATAAGTTTGAATCAGAGGACTATTGTTTACAACTTGATTGACATTCTCAGTTCGTTTCTTATGAAGTCGGATTTGCCCGTTGTTGTCAAGGAGATTATTTATCACCTACTGGCACAGCTTATCAGAGCTTGTCATCTGGTGGAATCACAGGGAAACCAATCTCACAGTGCCGACCATTGCAGCACGTTGGACTTGGCCCTGTCGCGATTGAGTCCCTTGCGAGTTGAGCTGCAGAAATTGTTAGAAAAAGAACTCTCGGTTACGAACACAGCAGCGCTGGATTTCATTCTCAACTGTAACTTTGAACACAGTGAGTTCTCGTCTTACTTGCAGGCTCTTCTAGGGTTGGTTTCAGCAACCAATGAAGTATCATCAAGCCAAGGAAAATCGGGCAGAGGTATGTCCCTGAAGGAAGTCCGCGAGGCTTTACAAGTGAGTACAGCTTTTCTAGTAACTACCTCTCCTCGTACTCTGTATCCTAACGTAAGCAAAAGGACAGGGAAGAGTGGTTAGTCTGAAATTTTACCCGGCTCCGGGTAGTATTAGATAGGTTTGACTTAAGAGTGGACATGAGCTGCGAGAAACTCCTTTGTTTGGTACCAAAGAGAGGGATTAAAAGAAACTCAAAATTGTTTCGTAAGCGAGAAAAGCGTCGCTTACTCAAATGGGTCCTAAACACCCGACTAAAGAAAGGCAAAGCGTAAGGATTTCGAATCTGTGGCTGTTGAACTGTCAAGCAATCAGCTTACATTCAACCGGAAGTCGATTGTACCAAACACGAATGTCTACTGCAACCGATTTGGCCAAAAGCGCGCCATAAAAATATCTGTTCCATCCTCTTGATGCAAAAATCCATGTTTGGTGAGGGAGGCTTTTTATTTTCATGCTCTATTTGCTTTTTGTAACGAAGTAAAGGATGATCTAAGAAAACTTGGAAGACTTGGAGAAGAAATGGGGGTAACACTAACCTACCTTTTTCGTTTTTGTTTAGGCTGCGGTCTCTTTGGATGAGACTGACAATGTAGTGCGGTCTGCTCCACCAGAAAGTGTTGACAACATGTTTAATTTTGAAGCGGAAGCTGTTTATCCTCCTTCGGCTACGGAGACTGCGGCGTCGTCCGGTCCTCCTTCTCCAAAGGTTAAGGCGAGCGAAAGGCGCGGTAGTGTTCGTCGGCGTAAAAGAGGTTTTGGACATGGTGTCACGTCTCCCACAGAGAGCATGCCTTGGTTTGATAAGGTCGTCGGCACCACACTGCTGCTGAGAAATCTCATTCATAAAGATTCAAGGGGATCGTCGCAACTCTCTGATAGTTTGGCTGCGGTCATTGCTTCCAAAAGTACAGCGCTGCAACGACTTCTTATCATCACCAACATTTCTACCTCCTTGAGTAAGAGAGAAGCTGTGGAGGCCATTAAGAAAGCTTGCAGACCAAGTGGAGGCATTTACGAGAGCGTACTTTACATTCCAGTGGTCGAGTCGCGCAGTAAAACAGAGGAGCCAGGCAAGAAGAAGGAAAGTGAAGAGGTGGATTCCAGGCTAAAGTCAGTGACGGAACTTCTACCCAGTGCCCAGAGAGAAAAGCCCGACAAGATACTAGGTTATGCTGTGGTGGAGTTGAAGAGTTCAAGTCAACTTGAGCTAGTGTATCAAACCTTAATGTCTAGTAAGACGTTAAAGGATCCGTCATCGACAGACTCCACCGTTGGTGTGGCTAAGGTCAACTCTGAACTACTTATGGAAGGAACTAACGAGCTCGCCGCTTTTTCGGTTTTTGATGAGTTTTTAAACGCTAGGTTGTATACCGATGCTACAGCCAAATTGCTCTCTGAATCGGCGAAGACAGCTCTGGCAGAAATTTTCTCGAGCTGTGCTCTCGTTTCTAGAGATGATTCGTCAAATGCCGCAGAGGCTAGATCCACGAGTGTGGACAGTGTAACTGACACAGCTCTGCAAACTGCTGCTGTGGAACTACAGAAAGCTGATACCGTTAGTGAAGGCAGCACAAACAAGGCAGAGGATACTGAATCTCAAGGTCAAGTCGAGACAGACTCAAGGTCACAGGAAATTCCGCGCCGAGATACAGATTCACTCAGTAGTAATGGTGTGCAGAGCAAGACGCAGTCCAACCAGAGCAACTTTGCCTCCATAACAAAAGTACTGCTGACAAACGATCAAATTTGTAGGGTTAAACCCGGAAACTTGCTGTTATCATTTTTCAACGCCGTGCGTCACGCTAAAGAATCAACCACACAACTTGTGACCCAGATCCTAAGGAATTACGGAAGCCCTGTTGAAGGAACCGATGAAAGAGTGCTTGGACTTGATGGCTTTCATAACTGGGCGCTGTCTCGTGGCAGTCAAGATGTTCGATCGATATGGAAAGGGCTTATTGCCTGTGGTTATGATCTGCAGTTCAAAAGGTAAAGTCTGATTAACTGTTCTTGCTTTTCGCTGTTATGGCATGAGTGGAACACCCTTAGCTGATTGCTTAGTAATTCTCCCTACCTGTTTTGCTAACTGAAATGTTAAGGTCATAAGGAGAACTGACTATTTAATCACGTATGGGAAGTCAGAAGCAAACGACTGACTCTCGACCTTGGACTTACGACCCCAGTGCTTAAGTTTGGATTTATGTTACTGTACCATAGTAACAAATTCAATTGTCTCTAGAGGTAGCAGGCACGTAAAGGGCATTTGCCCAACCAGCACAAATGATACTGCAACAAACTCTATAGGACCAGAGATAGCAAGGACTGAATCTACTGCCTTTTTCAGAAAATTTTGTACTTTCACGCACTTAATTTAAAATAGAACGAAAATGTTTAAGTTGTTTGAAGGATCTTTTCAAAAGCATTACAGAAACCTCATACCATTTGTGTAACACAGAAGGCTTGTGCTGTGGTCCATTGCTTCATTTACAGTGTTAGATAGCAGTGCTATGGGTTTGAATGATTCTGTGGAGTTATTACATGATCTAAATGCTAGCACCATGTTTATTGTTAGGTGCACTTACTTTCTTCCGTCTGAGATGGAATCAGATCATGCTAACTGGCCTGTGGCTCGTGACCACGCCCTTGTCCTGTATGTGGATACCCTGTGTCGGGCATGGTCTACCACTCCGTCCCGTCTGATGCCGGATGAACTCCTTCTCTCTGAGGTGGACCTGACAAGCGAAGATTTCCGTCAGTTACAGGGTGTGTAATGTGTGTAAGGTGTTGTTTGTTTGTTTTTTTTTTAATTTTTTAAAATTTTTTACAGATTTTGTTATCTCTGCGTTATCTTCCTCTATTAAAAAATGTTATAATCCTCGTCAAAAGTTGGTTAACGTGCGACAGATGCAGCCAGGTTTATAGTGTTTTCCAGACACACCAGGGGCAATTTTATTATAATGTGATCATTGAAAAAGAACAGAAACACATGTCAGCTTGATGGTGTTATCTTAATTCTCTTGACCGATTTGCAAGGAAAAGCCTAGTGATCGGAAGTGAGAAATACGAATCGAGTATTAGCAGTTGAAGAATTGAGGTTTTTCCCACTGTGTTCTAGGTGTGTCTTTAAGAAGCCTGAGAAGTCGTTTTGCGTTCCTCAAGTCATTAAACGCAGACGTAGAACGCCTACTGTTACCTGTGACCGACTTTAGAGCCGCTGAGACGTTCAACCTTAGCACCGCTGCCCTTCTGAGAGATGCCCGCGGGCTCCTTTTTTATCACACCAAGGTAGCGTTGTTGAATCACGTGCTTAACCACACTGCCCATCGCGAGGCCGATGATCCGCCGCCCGAAGTCTCTATAGATCCACTGCAGTCCTTAGAAGGTTTGTTCCTTTGCCATAGCATTAGGTTGTTACTTGAGTTGCACGAGAACTATTAAGAAGGCTCCTTTGATAATTTTTGTGTAGACTAACTTTCTTTCTTAACATTGTACAATGTTTCCTTGATAAGTGAACTTGCCAAGTGTACATCCCAACTTTTAGTTCAACCGCCCCTTTTTAACACTTGATAGTGGCGCGTTGCACATAACACTGGTTTTTGGCGCAGTTTGTAAGTTTTACAGGCGCAAAACGTAAAAAAAAAAAACGAATAAATGTTGGGTTATCTACTTCCTGTTTCATGCCGCAAATTTTCAAGCCAGGTGGAGCATGCTGAATGATGGTTGTCCGTCCCCCCCCTCCCCCTCTCCCTGCGATTCTGCAGGGTTCCTGATGGCACTGAGCGTTGATATCAGTCGAACAGTTTTTCAAGAATTCTCACGAATGACTTATTATGCAATGCGGCCACCTCCAACACTTTTTCTAATGATATACAGAGTCTATTTGACCCATATATATTGTTAATTTTACTCTGCTTTTCGCTTCAGTGGATAAGGTGTCTTCAGCTGGGCCGCAGTTCTGTCAGGCCGCTCATAACATTACTGCAGTTACTTCCAGTGGACTCAGAGTCAAGGTCGCCACCGGTGGAGACCCAGTCTTCCCTCTGAAAGTTGTACTCCAGGGAGAGCAGGTCCTGGGGTCAGGTAATGCTAACGAAATATTTCTCAGCGCGATGTGACTTATTTTTTCATACATCTTGTTCATTAGCCTGGGTTCAGATATGCACAATTTCCCATGTGAAAACTATAGATGCTTACTTGGGTGGTGATTACTACTCTGACTGACCTTCTGATTGCATGCCACTGGGTTTTACATCTTTCTTGTGTCTTTTTCTAGGTGGTTCCTTCCGTCACTTTATGTGGCTGATGGCGCGTGAACTCCAGGGTAACCATGTGGGGCTTTTAGTGCCATGCCCTAGCTCTGCTGCTAACAAGAACAAGGTGCGTCCTCTGAAGTATTGACAAAAATTACTAAAATCAGCACACGAGGGACTCCACTAAGAGGACTTGATGAAGGAACCAGTTAGCTAGAAAATTCAAGGCTTTACCGTGCGTTTCACTTCCATCCGTTACACCCCTTTCTTCTTGCCTCAGTCATATGACACAGTAACTAAGTATATAAAGGCTGTGAAACTTGAAATTTTTTTTGTGCTTATCATAGGGAAAGTTTATTTTGAAGCCGGGTCCTATGACATATGCGGAGGAGGAATTGCTCATCTTCTTCGGACAGGTGAAGTTCAACTGTACATACATTTTTTACTTGTGCATTCAGTTAAGAGAACCTCTCTTCTTTAACAAAACCGGCATTTTATCTTGAACATGGAAGTCCTAAGCCACTTGTTGCGAGAAACTTTCGCAGTTTGCTCTGTTTTACGTTTATATCCAATTTTCATGACTGTGTTTCCGCACCTTAAAGCGCTCCAGAGCTTCTCCTGAAAGTTCGCTAATTTAATTTTTAGCCTATCTTTTTGCTGTGCTATAAGTGCCCTTGTACCAGTAAATGAGATAAATTTGTATAATAGTAATATAACACTCGCCAGCCGATTGGTTTATCTACCCTCGTCTGGATAACGTCTTGATACTATTAGAAGGAGTTACGTGAAATTCACTTTTTCCACACAGCTGCTGGGAATTGCACAGAGAGCTGATATTCCACTCGCTCTGGATCTGTTGCCTTGCTTCTGGAAAAGCTTGTTGAACCTCCCGTTGGACCCGCAGGACGACCTCAGAGAAACTGATATTCTCACTTACAACTACTTGCGACGATTTTCGGAGGTAACGTTAACTTCTTGGGTGGGTTGTTATTCAAACATCCGTTTTCCCGAGTTAGTATTTTGCCGGTAGAGGGCTCACCCTCTTTACTAAGGGCAGTAGGAAGAGTTCTCCTGTTGTAGGTCTTAGGCTAGAGTCTTTCGGGCACCCAACGATTTATTGTTTATCCCTGACGAAGACTGAGGTAGCATGCTACATTGACGCACTGGTTCTTCCTTGTCCGCCCCACCCTTACAGGTTGTCTATCTTGAGTTGTTATTGTCGTTGTAGTTGTCGCTTTTTGTAGAAAATTTCTCTTGAACTCTAGCGATACATAACTTGTGCAAGACGCCTACGGCAAATGTCTGCTTCTGGTTGTTTCTACTCTTGATTTAAAATCCATTTTCATGTACTGATATACGTTTTTTTTATTGGAGTAAAGGACACTTTAACAAGATCAGACTTAGTTTTGCGCTATTTGAATGGAAGTGCTTGATGATACCCTTTCCATGTTACATCCTTTCTAATAAAACATTTTCAGCTGTTAAAAACTGTTTAACGTCAAAATCAATGTATTTAAAAGGATACAGGCGACCTCGGATGGTATGTGTGACTTATATTTATTGTGTTTAAGGTGGAAAGCGCAGAGGAATTTCAAACGTTGTGTTTTGAAGCTGATCTGTGCCCATACCGATTTGTTTACACCTCCCTTGACGGCGAAGAAGTAGAACTGTGTGAAAATGGAGCTGATGTAGCCGTTACGTAAGTAAAAGATGCACTGTGGGGATATGTATTCTGTGTAACCAAACAAAGTTCAGTGTAGACTGAATACTTCAGTGAATCAATCGATAAGAATCTGTCACGTCTTTCTTACAAGTAGTGTTCATTAGATAACGAATAATGGATGAGTTTTTAATAGATTGAGCTTTTGTAGACTATGAAGTTTAATTACACAATAATTTTTTTTTTTGTGGATAAGATAACCTTAAAATCCGCACCCTCTCTTATTCGTTGGCGTTGGCAAAAAATTTTTCTTTTTCTCTTGTAGATGGGAGAATCACAAATCATACGTACAAGCAATTAGGGATTTACGACTGAAGGAGCTGCGATGTGAGTCCCGTATGGCGGCTGTTCGGTGTGGTTTGTCTTCAGTAGTCCCTCTGCATGTACTTACAGTCATGACTCCACTGGACATGGAGATTCGAACGTGTGGGCAACCCTCTCTTGACCTAGGATTTCTCAAGGTTTGTCACTCTATTTCATCATTTTATATGATTAATAATCGCACTAATACTTGAGTACAGTAACGAAGTGGAATTCGAGGGTTTCGCTTGTGATTTTCTTGCCTTTCACGAGCCTTTTTTTGTGAGTATTACGATGTTTCTTGACGCCTCATGGGTCTATAAACTTACTAACCTTTACTAGAGAAATTGGAAGTGTGCCTTTTGATTGCCAGTCGTAAACCGATACAAAATTATCAACACAGCCTATCAGAAAAAAAGGTTAACATTATGAGGAACCACTCAGAACTTGATTGATGAAAAAATGCATGCAATAGATTAAGGCGCCGCCTACGTGGTTGTAAGGAACGAGATCGTGGACTAACGAATTTGTCTTTTTTCCCTTTTCTTTTTTGTTAGGCGCACACTTGCTATGTAGCAGGAGTAAAAGATACTGATGTGCACATTGAATACTTTTGGAACACAATGGAAAGTTTTTCTCAGGTTTGTGATTCAACCCTCAAACTTTCAAGCTCTGATTAGTAAATCTCTATTAGCTGCTTCACGTTTACTTGAAAGTTAGAGAATTGGTATTTACGTCATCATTTCTCCTTTGACCACGAGATTACATGAGGACATGTCAAAATTGTCAAGAGAGGTTACTTGTTGGTGAATTTTGGGAATTATGACATGAAATATGCTATTAGTGCGTATACTTTTTTAACGCGTAAGGGCGAATATCTTCTGACTGTTATATGTCTGCTTCGTGATAACCCTTGAGAAGGAGAAGTAGAGAGACGCTTGGCAAAAATGATTCTGGTCTTTTTGTGAGAAAAATGTTTCAAATGAAAGAAGCCAAACTCAAGTCCCTCTTTTTCCAACCTCGTTTAGCCAAGAAACAAAAAAGTCAAACAACTATAAAAGCAGAACAGAAGGACAACCATGAGATGGCGTTAAGAGTGTTGTCACGTAGACCGCGGTCATCTCAGAACAGTTCATATAACTTTGCTCCCTTCCTCGCTTTCAGGATCAGCTGCGAAAATTTGTGAAGTTTGCATGTAATCAGGAAAGATTACCAAGCCGATGCACTTGTCAGGATGGCAATCCTAACACAGCTGATGTACATGTCCCACCATACCCCATGAAAATTGGTCCCCCAGACGGGAGAGGTGAGGTGCAAGTTTTGTAAAAGATTTTGTCCCTGTGATTGGATAACAAAATTATTTTACGGTGACTCGCGGAATTTCCACCTTTTTTTATTTTATTTTTTTTTTTTAATTGTCGATATTAATTTATTGTTAAGGAATAACTGCCCCCGCCGGGTTTTGGCCCAGAGGCCAGCATATAGTTAATTGTAGTAGCATATAGTAACTTTTCTGACTACCATCAGCTCTGAAAGAGAGGTGTGGAATATCAAACGGCATTTTTATGTCAGATAAGGGAGGCAATTATATATATTCCAAGTTATAGAGCTTTTGAAGAGGACCTGGGCTGGTGAAAGACGTATTGGTCCGAGTATATGATTCGAGCTAAACTTGTTGTGGGGTGGGGAGAGGGGACTTTTCGAAGTAGGGGTACCTTACAGGGGAACAACTGTTATAATTGTAAGGTCTTTGTTTTTAAGTTTGTGCGACCAAGGCTACAGTTGGAGCGAGGTTTCTTCGTACATCAAGCGTAGGGTATAGCTTTTTTTTTGCTTTTTTGTTTTGGTGACAAAAACAAAAAATTCCGGGTTATATCACATTTCAGGTCCTTCAGACGCGCGGTACATACGGGTTGAAACTTGTATGTTCATGGTGAAACTGCCGCAGTACTCGACCCAGGAAATTATGACTGAGAAGTTGTTATATGCTATCAACTGTCGTGAAGACCCTCTGACGGATATCACCTAATACTGTTTAAAGGCAAGTCTGAAACCGGGAAAAAAAATCTCGTCATCAACTCATAAGAAGAATTCAATTACAAGTGAACCGGAAGCTACGTATTCGGTTGTTTTTGCGCTAAGAACCACGAAAGACATTTGAAAGAAAAGACAATAACTACATTCTGTTTCTTTTGTGGACTAACTGCACCTTCTTGCCTTGGATATTATGCCATAAAGACATGCCCATGCATCAGTGTGGAAAAAATTTTCTACGATTTGACTTATAGGTTGCAAATATTTTTTAATTCAAGTTGTTTCCACGATGAATTGAAACGAATTTGAAGCTCTCTTGGATCATATATTTATGCTTGGCTTTTGAGCAATCGAGATTGTTAATGTTTTTAACGTAACGAAATTAATCGTAACAAGCATCTCTTTGCATCTGCCTTTTACGGATCTTTTACCCCATGACAGTTGATATATTAAGACTTTGTCCATTCCCTGTGTAATGATTCCATTATGCATGTGGGAAGAAGTAAAGAATTAACTTTAAAAGAAGTCTTTTCAAGGAAAATAGTAAAAGACTGCGAAGAGTAAGGAGTATTTTAAGATCACAAGATCACTGAGTAAAGGAGTTAAAAGAATCAAGTGAACATTGTTTTGAATTGATAATTTCTAGAAGAAAAACAAAATGGATATTTTTCAAGTATTACTATGATAGAAAAATAAAATTGAAAATTGAAAGTTCCTTTTCTTGCATTTCTCGTTCTGTTGTAGCTAAATTATTATTTTCAGGGCCACTTTTGTTATTGTTTCTTGCTAATTTTCCTTTTTCCTGTCCTGACCGTCGGTATAAACGTGATTTTACGAGGAGAAGGAGTCAAAGAATGATCGTAAGCGTGTAAACAGGAATATGTCAATTAAAACAGACATTTTAAGGCGCAGTTTACATTGAAATGGCCTTTTGACTAGGCGGCTCTTCGCAAAAGAATGTTTTTTTTCGTTTCATAATGCTTCCACCTAAAGCCGAGAAAATTATTTGAATTGCAAATTCCAACATGAATATTCAATTTTCCAATGCAACACCCAAACGGAACGTTCAAGAAGCTATCTTCGAAACCAACAACGTTCTGCAGTTTCGATGGAAAAGAGTTTTAAAGTCAACGTTGCCATTGTTATCAGTGGTTTATACGGTCAAGCTTCGAAGAATAAAAAGCAGGGTCATCATCTGGTGGCAAACAAGACTTCCACGTTGAGGTAATGGTCGCCGACACGTGCATCGCATGTAAATTGTTGTCGTGGAGTATTTGTTCCTAGAAACATTTGAAGGAAGGTAATAAAACAATTTTTATTCTTATAGCTATTATTTAAGAGGCGCAGGATCGATATTTAGAATAAATGTGCTGAAACTTTTTACCAATAATGATTTTAACCAACGGTTATTTCGGGGTGGAGTGGAACAATAATTTGGGAAGGGAGGATCTCTTGACTTGCAAAAGGTTTTCATTGCCGAGAGGATGAAAATTCTTCACTAAATTCTGTGTCCTATCAGAAATTTATTAATTTATTTAAGCATTCAGTACTGTACAAGGTACTTTGCGCGAACAAACAATAGGACTCGGGTTACCCTACGAGGTCTACGTTATACATATTATGAAAGAAAACTTTCTCGATGCTTTTGTCAAGTAAAACTCGTTAAAATAGAATTTCTCCTAAATCAGTTCCCTTTCCCACGGCAAAGGTCGAGGTTGTGCCAACTACACTTGAGAATCATGTTTTGACCGATCTAAAGTAACTTCTTTGAAATGCGGTTTTGTCCGACAAAAAAAAACTAGTTTTCTATATGTCATCCAGAAAAGACATATAACAGGAGAAGTGCATATGAAAATGGGTCACACGTATTATTCAATATATATTTAATATGCATTCATCTTTCATCAGGTAGATGTTGAACTCGGGATAAACAAAGGCGAAAATTAGCAGCAAAGGGAAAAGTAGATGAAGAGAATCACAAGACAGACGAGGGAGGAGACGTTATTGTAATTAGGTAAGTTAGTGGTATAATTATGTTGATACCAGCAGTTTAATACATTTTGCGGGTTACAGTCAGTGCATGCAGATTGTCACATTACTTAGGGGGGGTTTTAGAAATATTTTAGATATGTTTTTGACCGGAGGTTTACCTAAATTAAAAAGTGAAAATTCAAAAACTCAGTCTAATAAAAATTCACAATAAGAAAAAGACCAGAATACAGCGGAGAATGGTTGCACGAGCTTTTGACCAACAATTCTTGCCCATTTTTGCCCATTTTTGCCCATTTTTGCCCATTTTTGCCCATTTTTGCCCATTTTTGCCCATTTTTGGCGTCTACCACCATTTCGGTTACCACAACATCGTTTTCCAATTTAGCTCTGATGATTTTTTGTCTCCGGGTTCTGGCTTTCAGACTCTGAAGCTTGTTTCTTAATGGTATTGATTTATAACTTATAAAAAAGCATGTCGATAGTAGCTTGAGCTGTTCAGGCGGTTATACATCCATAATTTTAATCAACACTCGAACCTTTTTTCCATGCCATCGTTTAAATTTGTTGATAAAAATCGATGCAAAACAGTCCAGGAAAAATTCGATTGATATCTGAAGGATATGCAGCCTGGGTTAAGCCAATGAGCTTTACTCGTATCTCAATAATTCTTTTGACAACTTTTAACTTTTGATGAAGCCAAACAGATTTGTTCAAATCTTCGTAATGCTTTTGTCGGTTTTTTTCTCTCCATTACTCGGTATTTAACATTCACACTGTTTCCTGAGTTGGCAACCGAAAAGGACGAAACGTCTCTGATTTTAGAGAGATGTGTAAGCTATTCCTTTTAAAAAAACCAAGAGAATTTCAGTCAATTCGACATTAACAAACTTATTATCATTGAAAGTCTATGACATCTACTTTTTGCGCCATCTAATTGCAACTTTTATTTACCTTTGACTTTTCGCGAATTCCAAGATTCTTTTGCAAGATTACAAAGGTGCACGTTTCACTCGTGTCAGTTTTTCACAGAAATTAAACGAAAAGTATCGTTGAGTGATTCAGAAAGAGGCGTTTGGATTTTGCTTCGTTGCGTAAAAACTCAAATGAGAATAGTCCATTTTACAGTTGTGAGCTTGGTTGCCAAGCCTTTGAACAGGAATGAGACTAAGGGTGACCTTGTTATGATACAAACCTTGCTGCTTTTCAAATGCAAATTACTTTGTTATCATGCTAACTAGATACTGGTCTCTATCACAACAAGGTCACCTTCAGCCTCACTCCAAATCAAAGGCTTGGCAACTAAGCACACAACTGTAAAATGGCCTATTGAAAAGAAGCAAACAAACTCCCTTCATTATGATAATTTCGTTTCCGAATTTTTTTTTGCTCGTGCTTTTGGTGTTATGCAAAGAAAATTTCACAGCCGCCTTTTAAAAGGATAATATTATTGTAGTAGGCTTACGGCAATCTGCTTGTACAGGCTATAATTATTTATAAACTTTTGATTTTTTTGTTGTTGTTATTTTGTTTTTATCTAAACTTTTGATATCTGCATTAAATGTAAGGAGAGGTAAAGACTGCGACTGCTTGACATTCGAGGCCAGTTTGCCTGCGATTTTTAGCACGGCTTTAGGGAACTCGAATAATGATGAAGTTTGCAACTTGGTTTACCGTTTAAAGGATTCAGTGAATATAACATTTGAAATAGTAGATGTATTTATCAATTCTGTTTTTCTTTGCTCCTGCAGATCGCTGAATGGATGACAACTGAATTCAAGATCAGGAAAAAACACCTGAAGATAATTATCTCGTCAAAAATCAACCTTTTTTAGAGATACTAAAGGAACTTCACTCTCTGGTGTTTGAATTTGTAGAGGAGTTTTTAAACTGAATTCTTTCCGTTTGATTTCCAAAAACCTTCCTTCATTCAAACAGTTCCTTTGCGACTAGGACCATCATTACATTTTGTACAATGACATGTTATTTACAATTCAGTGATTAGTAAATTAAATGTCTTTTTTTTCCTCGAGGTTTTTCCTCTAATAACAACTGTTAAAAAATTATTTTTCCCGCCAAAAAACTTTAAAAAATACAGGCGCCCAAAATACGCATGCGCCATAATTCCTTTTTTTTTTGGTTTCATGACAACCCTGTAAGTAACATCGCGTAATTTTCCCGCCAAAAAACTTAGAAAAATACGCATGCGCCGCCTTTTTTCTAAGTAGAATATATACGCTTTTATATCTTTCTTGCCTGTTATTAAATAAGTCAACGAAGTTGTTTGTTATTTCATTTTGTGATCTTTATTTTCTTTCTGTCAATCAACAATACAGATATTTTGTCTTACTTTATTCTCTTCTAAAATTCTTTAATTAGTTAAGTGACTTTCCATTAAATAATAAAATACTTGTCAGGAAAATTTTGTTCAAATATATACTAAGACTTTTGGCGGGAAAATTTGGAGCAATTTGCACAGAGTTTCCCCTGACAACATTTTCGACAAAAAATTCAAAATTGGCTACTCCTAAAAATTTCCGCAAAAAGATATGTGAACATCACCTTGAGCAAATTTTCTTCCTAGTCATTTCTAAACAACTCTAAGCTCTGAGGTTTTTTTTGAAATTCATTAAATTGTATTTTCCTTTTTTTTTTTTGCACAAGGTTATATACACATTGCTTACCCTTCCAATAAGTAACATGACAAGCCACTATCTACTGTTATATGATAAAATTTGTGAAGCTTGTCATGTTGATACTCGAGACCTTTTTCAGCCGTTGAATTTCTGTTTGTTGCACAGGAAATACTTTGACTCAAACTGATCAATATCTGTGACCAAATCATTTAAATTTTCAGTCTTTCTTTGTGGCTAAGTTAGCTGTTTTTTCTTGTCTCTTTTTGGGTAGCAAAGTTCAGACAATCTGGATAACTGCTTAGCTCCTGGTATCTTTGAAAGTCACTCAGATAAAATTTTGGTTGAGTTCATTTACAGAAAATAATCTTCAAATTCTCTTTCTCGTGGGCGGCCAAATTAAGTTTTCTTTTCTCTTTGGTTGCAAAGTTCATGCAAGAAAATCTGATATCGTGTATTTGAAATTACTGAGACAAGATTTTTTTTGTTCGAGTTGCCTTTTATTTTTCCATCAATGAATTCAGATTCAATCTTCAAAATTTCCTGTGTAACATTAATTTCAGGCTTAAAGAGGTCTTTCTGCATTACAAGTACGATAAAACCTAATGTCTGGTTCAAACAATATTATTTTAAGCAAACATGTTTTGATTTAATGTAACATTCAGCGAAAAACCTTAACAATAAGTTATACAGACCAAGAGTAGAAAAAAATCCAAACTCAATCCATTTCTTCACTTTTCTTTCTTCAAGACAGGAAAATTTGAATTCATAACAATCCTGACAATATCTTAAGGGTTAAGGTCACTGGCATTTCTCACGGGAATTCTCGTTTAATTTAAACGGACAATTGTATTTGACAACAAACTATGCAAAAATTTTCTCTTTCAAAAAGTTTCCAGTCTGTTGTTAACTAAAGCCTCGCATTGAATTTGTCTAACTTCTTGTTTTCTTGCAGCTTGTGCAAGACAAATTGAGTTCAACACAAATTCCACTTTTTCCTTTTTCTTGAGTTTGTCAGGCAAGTCTGTTTGCTCATAGCTGCTACTGCATGAGTGAACTGTGATTTGAAAGATCAGTCTTGATGTTAACCCTTTGATTGAGCTCGAGGCAACTACTGTTGGATTTGTAACTAGCTGTTCTATTTCAATTGCCGTGTCTTTTAAGGTTTTTTAAGTGATAAAATGCCTCCAATTGTGCAACGTATTGCTCTTTTTTTGTATACAGGATAAATTTTACTGGTCTGTAGAACTGCTAAAGTGATAGTTTTCATGAAAATTCTAGTAATCCTCTGAACCAGACAATTAGGATTTATATACTTAACTTGCAAAACGACAAGAGAACGTAGGCAAATAAATTTTATGAAAGACATTAGTTTTCAAAAGAAATCTTATTTTCTCAATACACTATCTTACATTCAATGCAAACGTAACAGAGAACAGTTCTTTTGTTCTTAATTGGCTGTAAGAATCACAAGTCTTTCTCATTTGTAATTCATGAATTAAGGTGGTTCCGTTCGCATCATTTGTTATGTTATGTCGTGTTTACGTAGTTTTGTAATATGTCGATAATTGTTAATCGTTGTTGATATCATCCGTGGTCTGTTGTAAGTTAATAGACATGCGGCTGTCCAATTAATTATATAAGTCCATGAAAAAAAAAAAAGGCAGTTTTATGGTTTAAACATCAAGCAGTGGCATGGCTCGTTCGTCGATGTTTTCCGTCATTTGACTGTTTATGTTACGATTTCTCGTATCAGTTGAGCTGGCTCGCGTTTCGGTTGTTTCCGAAGGTCGAAGTGAGTTTTGTTTTCGTCTGATAAACTCGTACTTGTAGCTTTTTTTCATAAGGAAAAAAAACGTTCAAGGAATTTTATTTTACGCCGGATAAATTTTCAAGCGTGTGGTCAACTTTATAAACTCGTCACCCTCGTCTCTTAATATTCGTAACTTGGTGTGATTTCGGATTCGAAGATGATACGTCTGATTCACGTGGTCTTTCCGTTTCATGAAAGGTTTGGAGAAGGAGGTTTCCTTCTTCTTCATCTTTTCTAATGAACTTAATGTCAAGTGTTCTGTTCGTTCATTTCGTCATTGTGAAGGCGGTAAGTGTAACGATAACGTAGCAACACCAAAGTGAAATTGTTTCATAACGAGGAAAACTTAAAAGGATATGGCTATTCTTTTACGCCAATCAGACGAAACTCAGTTGAATAATTTTCCAAAGGATTATATGTTACCAACGTTCTTTAGTCCATTGCAAGGAAACTACAAAGAAAATGTGTGAATCTTCTGAAGCAGCACTGATTATTGAATTGACAAAGTTGCAGACGATTTATCCTTTAGGAAATCGTAGTTTTCCAAATAAAAAGTTGTAAAAAACGAGAACAATGAGTTGATTCCATACAAATTCGATTATTTTGCTTCTCAGTTCTAGTTTACAACAAGAGAACCCAAGTTTGTTTTTATTTTCAATTTTTTTTTATTTTCAGTTTTTTTTCTTTTGAAAGCCATTGCCTTACAGTGCCGCCTTAAAATATTCAACTTTAATGGTGGCTGCCATCTCACCTTCTTCTACTCCAACTTACATCAGCTTAGGTTCGCAAGAAAATGTAGAAATATAGGCAGCCACCATTTTCATACTAGAACGATGTAATAAACTTTAAAGTTCTTATATTTGTAGAGTTTCTTTTGCATTCGTTGATTCCAGGTTGTCCTCTTGAATTCTTGGTTTTGCCGTCATCTTCATTCTCTCAGTCATCCTGTAAGCAGAGATAAGAAAAATGATGTTTAGTGTTTGGCTGATTTACCAACACGTACAATTAAGAAGTAAAAATTCGGGTTCAACAAATTTTAGTCGCAAATACGTGTTTTTGAAAAGTTTTTGCCGCATTTCCTCAGCGCATTTAGGAGAGCAACCAACAAGAGAGGAAGCGCACGTGGCTTCGAAATACTTGCACTTCATTTTCCTTCGTGATCATCGCTTTTTTCTCGAATCAACAACTCGAAACTTAAATTACGGTAAGTAATTTCTCTCGAAACCTTGACGAAGGCAGTAATTGTACTCTACAGACATGATGAACGAAATTTGTGCGAGTCGAAGGCGAAGCAAGAAGCGAACAAAAAGCACGTTATTTTTCCCTTGCTCGGTTAGTTAATTACCCTGCACAAAAATAACGACAAGATTATTTCAGCTGTTTACTAACAGTGATGCTTACCTTCAGAAAACTTTCAAGCAGACTGCATTTTCTTGGCACAAACACAGAGACCTCTCTCGTCCTTGACCTGTTTGAGAAGTTTGAGAAAACTTCACAAATTGTCATGAATATGGAATGAGAGAACAAACCAATCACTGATGAGTACGTCACAATTACGACGCCTGTGTTGTTGGCACGCCTTTTGGAGCGCATCAGAAACGCCCCTGAAGAAATAAAGGCATTTCACGTGCTACTCAGTCGCAAGATCTTGTATTAAATAATGATGACAGAATACATCTGATTTAAGTACGAATTCCTAAACAAAAAGCTCACTGAGGAAAACAAAATATTCTTTTCACATCGGAATACCAGTAAAAGAGATGAATTAAATATTACCGAAAAAGTATAAAATAGGAAAACAGACACATGCACAAAATAAAATCAAAAAACATTATTGAAAATAAAAACACGAAGATCAATTCCCCTGACTATCGAGTAGTTCCGAGATCAACTCAAGCGGCATAAGTGTACCCCCATACGACGAGAAAAGAAATTCAGACTCTATTTACAGATTTCCACACGTTAGGTTGAAATCTGTGACTTTTGTAACGTTTTGCTAAGAATTAGCCATTTTCATGTAACTTTTACAAAAACAAATAAACATACGCTGAACTTGGCAATTTATTATTAAGTTTCCGATTTACAACAAAAACACAAAAAATCAACAGACTAGTTTCCTGAGCTCGCGTTTGGAGCCTATGAGGTTGTCATGATGCTCTACCCACTGAGCTGTGAGGAGTTCGACCGTATGTACGCAACAATCCAGACAAGTTGTCTAAGCACTGATATAGCCTACTATGGCAGCATAAACATGTTATCTCATAAAACGAGTGGAAGATATTCTCCAGAACATTTTAATCATGAAGAAGTCTATCAAACATTTTCAATTAACTTTTTAGGGGTGCAGAAAATATTCATGTAATCTATAAGAAGGCATGACATAACTATTGTCTAAAATACAGTTTTCAAGGACGAGTGCAGAAATTTCTCCCCATGTTTTGTAATCGGTGCAAAAGGAATCAGGCTTTTTCTGTATTCAATTTTCAGTACCCATCAAATGTTACTTTTTTTGGCGCCAAGGCGGACGTTTGCCTGGTACTGATGTGCGCCTGATGTTGCTGGGGTCTGGAACTCACTGGTAATGTGATATTAAAGGATTAACCTCAGAATTTCCTCTGTCACATAACATTTCCTTTCGTCGCTGCTCCCGAATCTAGAACCTGAACTTTTGAAGGCGAATGTCCGCCATGAACTTCCAACTATTAACGCTCTTGGCGATTGTTGCCCTTTTCTCTCAAGCCACAGGATATTGCGGTAAGATATGGGTTACTGTTCTTCCACAAATCATTTGAGTAAAACATAGAAATACATGCTAAATAACATTAATGCTAAACTCAGCATATTTCATCACATCCGACGTGTGCAATTTTCAAGGCAATGAACTTTTCCAACCTTTCTCCGCTCTTTGGGCCTAACAGCTAAACATCATACGGTCTATTAACTTTGGTTACGCGATACGTAGACCTAAATTAAGGATAACGGAAGATCCGAGTATTTTAGAATGCCTCTTTGTGTCCCCTGCAGCTCAAGACATGTTGTTCGATAGGAAAATTAGATTTCCCTTCCCTAGAGTCTTAATATGCCCGGAGACGAAGTCGTACAAACAGAAGAGCAGTTCAGTGACTTATTCCTATTGCCCACCAGCTATTCGCTGAATCATAATGCTAAAAAAATAATTGATTTTTTGCGCACTTGGGTATTAACTTCCTCACAGTCACAGTGCTTTCAATCGGCTGATTTTGTTGAGGCGAGCGGCTAAAGGAGCTCGTCTTCAAACTCTCTTTCCCTGGATGTTGATAGCTGGGATGCAGTTTTCTTACCATGTACAAAAGAAATTTTGTTAGCTAAATCTCAATATGACTTTTCTAGTTATTTTCCATCTCTGCGTGTGGCAGTAACCTTTGTTCTCCCATTCTGCCAAAAATGAGGAGAATAAAATCACTTGAAAGCGAAACCGAAAGATAAAAAAAAATAAATTGACAGACAAACACAAATTAAAAAAAGGGAAAAATAGACTCTGAACTGATTATACTAAGCGTGAAGTTGGGCTGTTAAACCCATTATATGTAAAAGAAAGAATTTGTCCATTGTCTTATATAACATAATTAATATTCTTTCTCTGTCAAGGATAAGAGTTGCGTTACAGCTTTCTTTCTCGCGCCTCAGTTGGTGTTGGTTTACTCTGGCAGATTTCCTTTCAATTAGCATAATTTTCAGTAACCACAACTCAACATATTGTTAGTTATCCCCTTATGGATTCCTTAAACACGCTTTACCTTTTAAATCCTAAGATTGACCAGCATCTAATTTTTCCTTACGATATCACTTTGGATCAGTAAACAAATTCTCCCTGTGAGCATGTTAGGAAATGTATAATGAACAGTATGGAGAATATGCATAATGAAATTAGGGTGTAAAGGCTTACGGTAAACTACATCACAGCTTGTTTTTCAAATCAATTTTGCCTAGTTTAGTTCTGAGTGACCATAAGTCATAGTGCTCAGTGTTCGAAGTATTAGAAGCGACTTTTTTCTAACAGCGCAGAAATCAGTCGATCGTGATATATAACCTCATTTCTAAGCTGTAGCTCATTATTGACACTTGACGCGTTTCAGGTACCAGACTCCTGCGAACAAGCATCACGCGCGCGGCCGTTAGAGCTGCCGAATGGTTAAGGAATGAACAAGACGAAAATGGCACTTACGGATTGGGTCACGTGAGTGCGTTTGCGTTCAACTCTCTGCGTCTTACTGGTCACTCTGTGGAGACTGGTGCTGAGCATCTGAATGCGGAGATCATTAAAGCTGACATTGGTTCCCTGACCGGGGGTAGGGTAGCATTGTATATTCTTGGCGCGTTGGCTACGTGCAAAGACCCCAGCAACTTTTATGATTTCAATTTGATAAAAAGTCTGAAAGACAAACTAACCAAGTTCCCTCAGTTGGGTTTTAATCACCCTTTTCAGTACAGCCTAGCTGTTATGGCTCTCTGTAGCAGCAACGCACCTCTAGAGAGGAAGACGCTTGGCCATGTGAACGAAATCCTGAAGAAAGTAGAAAATGAATCTCACACTGCCAGTTACCATGCCGACACGCTTGCAATGCAAATAATGGCGTTAACCTGCATCAAGAATTCCATAAAAGGGCAGAAAAAGAAGGCACTTGAAAAGAAGATCCAAAAAGCTGTTAATTTGGGGTGTAGAAAGTTGCTTAAGGCTCAAATCAATGACAGTACGTTTGGGGAAAACGAAGTCACGGCAGCTCTTGCCTCTCAAGTACGTTACTAATTCTCTGTCACGCCAATTGCCTTTTGTTTTGTCACACAATTCATATTCTGTGATTTGAAGGGGCTAAGTCACGAAATTCCAAGAAGTTTGAGCGTCGTAGAGAATTGCCCTTGAGCTGCTTGAGTCTTACAGAATATGTATTTTCTTCAAGCTCTGAAAACGCAAAACTGGAATAAATTAACAGGGAACCGAGATGTTAAGGAATGAGAAGACAAACCTGGATCGCAAATGACAATTGATTATTTTTCACACTACCTATCAATCAGCTCCATAACATACTGTATATGTAGGGTGAATTTTTACACTGATCACATTTCTTCATGTCTAGGCTCTTTTAGCAGCCGGATGGAAGACAAAAAGGTGTTCGACGACTTTACGCTGGCTCGTGTCTCGTCAAAAACCCGATGGATCCTTCATTAACTTGTTGAGCACACTTTATGTCACACCAGCCTTGATCGGAGCGCTGCCCCACGATGTCAAAGACATAGCGTGTCTCAGAACTACAGACGTATCAGGTAACTGACAGCTGTGTTTTACAGGAAAAGTTGTGACCTTTTATACCCTACATACCGACCTTTAGCAAATCCGCTGTAAGTGCAGACGCGTTAGCCTTCTGTCCACCTGCAGTTACACCTGTTCTCCTTCCCAGTGGAATCTCCCCTGAAGTTTGTTTGCTTTTGTGCGGCAAGAGTGATAAAACGTACTGGGTTTCTCTTCTCTAAATTCAAATGGGTTTTGTTGTGTGAATAACTCAAGTTTAAGTCTCTAACGCAATTGAATTTTTCCCTTTCAGATCAACAAGAACAACAGGTGAGATTGGCAAAAAAATTAATTTCGTGTTTATTAGTTTGAGTCGCAGAGAGAGGCATGACAGGAGGGGTTATCTTTGTTATGTCCCCACCATCACCTTCCTCTCTATCGTGATATGGTGACCGCTTATGACTAAAATTTAACACCTCTGAAATAACGGTGACATATCATAACTCACTCTGTTGAAATTGCAACCAAACATTTGTAGAATATTAAAAACAACTAAGTGTTTTTCCTTTGATTGACTTAGAATATAACCGTCTGCGTTGAGCTGAAGTTCGTAAACACCAACAAGTACACCAAAGGAAAAACAGCTCCAACCACTGAGTGCGTGACAGTAGCAAATGGCACTAATGCTTATGACATCTTGAAAGAAGCTGCCAAAAAAAATTCTTGTTACGCATTCACCACCCAAAAAACCTCCTACGGCAACTCTGTGACGTCTATCTGTGGTGTCCAACGCAGACCAGTCGATAAATTTTACTGGATGATCTATGTGGACGAAAAATCGGCCACTGCGGGTGTAGATGATCTAAGGCCTGGTGACGGATCCACACTCAGTTTCCGGTATAAACAACTGCACTGGCGGTAGACGAATTACACAGTGCGAATGCTCTAACATGTTTCAAGTTTTTCCAAAATTTAGAGCGCTTTCATCCACAGAAGATAATAAACGGCTAGCTTTATTTTTAATCTGATTTTTGTAAGGTGGATGTTGGAGTTTTGAAACACCAAATCTTTAATTGCTACCTTAATTTTTCTATGACCGGTGGCTCTGAACCTATGCTACGTAGCTACGGATAGAGGAAGCTGAAATAAAAGATGTTTTAAAGAGCTTGTAGAATGAGGGTCAAACGTTTGTCGAATACGTTTAGGAAACTATAAAAATAAAGGCTTTTTAAAATGTACCATTTGCACAAGGAAATAAACGCATTGACAGTTTTTGAAAAACTTTCTTGATGTCTTGATTTCGTTTAAAACAACGTAGCGTAATTAGAAGCTTTTGATGAACTGTTCGTAAATTAACCCACCTTACACAAACAAAGAAATAAACAAGCAAAACAAAAAAGAGCCGAGAGAATCATTCGAGAAATCTCCCGCGACATTAATCTTTATTTATTATTTACAACTAATACCTTTACACATTTTAGTATCAACCAAAACTTGGACAAATTTACACTTCTAATCGTGATACTGAGTCCTGCTCGATGAAATGTTGACTCATGCATTTCTGCCCAAGCCTGATAGCATTACAGCAGGATACAGTTTATAGTTATGGCGTCCCTTTCCAGTCTTTGATGCTGTTTCATTCAGCGGTTACTATTTCATTATTGTGTGACAAAAGCTGTTGCGAGACAAACTGCGAAGAAGTCGGCGAACCACTTAAAAAACACTTCCTTACAACCATATTTATGCTGTTACCTCAGACAGATGAAGTAACAATCCATTTGATCCGAAGGAAGTTATTCTATTCAAATGCTGTTCTCCTTCTCGGAACAAACTACGGATGCAAAAACAAATACGAACACACCCTAACATAAGTATGCATATTCTCCATAATGTGCTCTTTAAATTTTCTTAGATGCTGACGAGGAGAATTTGTCTATAAATCAACAGCTTCTTTAGTTGGTGATCATTTCCGTTAATCTCGTGACCTCGATGTGTGATCTGAGGGGGATATAGTAGGGAGAAATTAGATGGTAGCCAGCCTTAGGGGTCAAAAGGTTAAAGTGACCTGACGAAGGGACGGGTGGGTAAAACAAGATAAAGTAGAATACCCTCCAGGGGTGTAAAAAGAATTCGTAATCGCTTTACGCTAGAGAAACCGGGGTAAAGTTCGGCACAAACGGGGCATAGTTTTCAGACAATTTCAACACATCCCTCAATCAGGTGAAAATGACACATTGGTTTGTATCTAGTTGATACGTTTAGCAAATCTTATCCCCCATTTGTTGGACAATGTATATACAAATAGTAAGAAGTAAAACAAAGTAAGCACAACTGGTAGTTAAGAACAGCACATGTTATACTCACCCTTGCATGAGGTCCTCTCGCTTTCATATGATCTGCCTCATGTCTCAACATTCTATCATATGCTTCTTTCTCTCGCCTAGTACAAAAAGTGCAATTTACACGTACAGTGAGGCTATGTGCAAAACTGTTGTCGTAACATTCCACCCACAGTAAACTTCTTAAAATACCACAACAAAAACGTTTGAAATTGGCGAAAAGACAAAAGATAACTGCCCATTTCAACAAAAGGCAGCTTTCATGAGTTTCGGGGAAACAAAGTTTCATTAACACTGAAACTCGTCAATAGTTTATTGATGACTATCACACTCACCTTTCCCTCTCTAGCTCTTCTCTTTCAATTTGTTTCATTTCGTTGGCCTTTTCTCTACGTGAAGTTATCTGTTCAATTTCAAAAGATCAAAACAAATACAGTGTTGGAGGGAGAAAATAGGTATAAAAACGAAAGGTTTCTGTGAATGAAGATAATAGTGGGAAGTTAATTATAAGCAGTAAAACAAACGTGTATTTTCAGATTTCAACCTGTGCTTGAATTTCTTCTTCTCGTTCCCTCCGTAGTCTTGCCTCTTCACTCTTCTCTCTAGCTGTCATTCTCTGAGCTTCCTCCAATTCTCGCAGCAGTTGTTCACGACTTTCAATTGACTCCTCTTGGCGGCGTTTATTTTCCTCCATTTTGTCATCCAGTTGTTTTCTGCGAACGTCTAAAACCTAGCAGAGGACAATACAAGCTGTTAACAAAAAATGCAACCTTGGGAAAAAGTCTCAAAAACAGATGTACACAACAACGTGTTTTCCTTACTTCAGCCATCAATCTCTCTCTGGCCAGTCTTTCCCGTTCCCACTCTGCTTCTCTCTTGGTCCACATTCGCGCTGCTTCATCTCTACGCATCACAAATTTACGATTAATAAAAGATACTTCAACCATTAAATCCCTGAGGGTGACTAGCATCTAATTTCTCCTTTCAATATCCCCCCCTGAATCAAACAAACATTAAGGTCACGTATATAAATGAAATGATCACCAACTAAAGAGGCTCGTGCTCATTAAACTAATTTTCCTTCTCAGTACCTTAGGAAATGTACAGTGAAAAGTATCAGGGCTCGGAAAGGTTTTATCCACTCAACTCCAAGGAGCGCAGGACATTATGTCCAATACTTTGCACTTTGAATGAATTTTTAATTCCGATCTAAGTTGGGGTTTTAAATATTTTAAAGATTTAAAATTGTTGACGTTCTTAAATAGAAAAAGAGAAAAAGACATATGCACTGTACTAGACCAGTGCACGAACCTTGAATAAATGTTTAAGTACTGATCAAATGATTGATTACCATTGATAACAAATTTTCCTTTCTTATTCATTGATTTGACACTAGTGTCTAAAATTAAACATTAGTGTCTAACTTCAGACTTGAGTGTCTAAAAATCAGACTCTAGAGTCTAACATCAGACATTAGTGTCTAAAATCGGACACTAGTGTCTGAACTCGGACATAAATGTCTAAATTGGTCACTAGTTTCTAACATTGGACAGTAGTGTCTAAAATCAGACACTTGTGTCTTAAATCCTATACAAATGTCTAACTTCGGACTCTAGTGTCTAAAATTGGACAGTAATGTCCACAATCAGAGACTAGTGTGTAAACTTCATAAAAGATGTTTTCTTTTTACTAATGATGGGTTGATAGAGTGATGGAAGTTGGCTGGATCAACCTCCACCACAAAGAAAAGTTAAACAAATCCATCCCAATCCAGGATTAGTCTTCAAACCTTGTCACAGCTGTTATGAACTTTATATCAGGGCAAGCCAATGATTCAAACAATGGCTGCATGTGAGATTGTTATCGTTACCTGTAGAGCATGTCCAACTCGGCCTCCCTTTGTTGTTCAAGCTTAAGTTGTTGTTCAACAACCTTTAAAAGAAACAATATAGACACATGTATCTCAAACTTTTGCACATGGAAAACATTTGAAATAAATTTAAAGATCCATTACCTGTCTCATGTATTCTGCGTCAGCTCTGGCTTTCTCTCGTCTTGAAGTCTCAACTATTTTGTCTTGATCTTCCTGTTCATTACAAGAATTTAGACAAAGAAAATTAGCTCTCCTCTTGCAAAGGTTATCAAATGAGTCTCACTCTCTGATTTCTGGTCAATAAAAATAAATGATACCAGTTGAAATCTATTTCATAAAAAAGCCACTTTGATAAACCAAAAAGATGTCTACCTTCTTGGCCAATGCTTCTAAAATCTTCAAATCCAGCTCCTGCAAAAACCAAGGGTCACATATTTGAATTAGACACAGAGTCTAGAAATTCATGTTCTAGAATCCAAATCTCAATGTAGTCATTGAAAAATTCATTTTAGAGTATAGGACAAACTTTAAAATTTACACATAAAGATCACTGTTTGTATTGCATAAACCCTCAAATTTCTTGTGATCAATCATTTCTTACCAAAGCCTCTTGTATCTCTTTACTCTTTCTTTTCATCTGTGCTTTATGTTGACGGACCAGGACACGCCTAAAAAATGACAGTCACAAGAACATGATTGACACATCATCTTTACAACTCACACAAAATCGTAAGACCTCAAGGGTGAATCCAGTGCCTTGTTTCCAGTACTTCAAAGTTTAAAAATTGAGAGACTGACAGACTGCCTGACCTACTGATCAATTGACCACCTGACAAACTGACTTATTGACTAAATGACTGAGCAAAGACCTAACTAACTAACTAACTAAGTGACTGACTGCTTGAGTCACTGGCTGACTGACTGACTGACTGATTGCTTGAATGGCTGACTAACTGATTGCTTGAATGGCTGACTGACTGATTGCTTGAATGGCTGACTAACTGATTGCTTGAATGGCTGACTGACTGATTGCTTGAATGGCTGACTAACTGACTGATTGCTTGAATGGCTGACTGACTGACTGATTGCTTGAATGGCTGACTAACTGAGTGACTGATTCACTCAGTGAATGACTGATTGATTTACATAATGATTGATGAAGTTGACTATCAAACAGACTAACTAACCCTACAACTCATTAGTTAACTCACCCAAACTCTCGTTTTCTTCTTGCTTCATCCAGCAGCCTTCGATCTTCCTCCTAGGAGCAAATGATAAGTTGTAGTGATCCTGATCACTTTCCAAGATCATTAAAGATGTTTAAAGAGATAGATCTATCAAATTACAAAATCCTCAGTCAACCACATGAACTGGGGGCTGGTAAATAAACAAAGTGAAAAGCCACAAAATCTGAACATGAAATTCAACTCTCTGTATTTCATTATTGATTTTAACACCAAAAAGTCTCCATAAAAACAGTCTAATTAAAACAATCTCACCATGAAAACTTACTGCCTGTTCTAGCCTTCTTTGTGCTTTGAGCAAATCCTCTTGTTCCTGTTTTAGCATTTGAGCCTACCAACAAACACAATAACATTTACATTGTTACAGGATGTTCACAAGTGGTAAATGAAAGACTAATGTTTAATTGAACAAATATTTTTTTTCTGGCTAATAATTGGTGAAAGTATTTCTTCTCCATTGAAGGGTGTAATTTAGCAACACGTACATGTACTTCATCTAATCCTCCTCCTTACTGTAGTTTTAATATTTGGTCTATCAGCTTGATTTGGCTTTATTCATACATTTATTGGCTCAGTGACCTCCTCGAAGTAAAATTAGTCGAGAAAAAAAGGTCAATTTAAATCTACAGGCATCAGTCATTCATCTAGAGGGGTAATTTTGCTTGAAGTAAACTGCATGGCCGGTCAGGTTTTTGGTTTTTTCCTCCCATCCTGAAGGATGGCTACCCACACTAGACTGAAAATATGACAAGGAGTTCAGTTTACAAACTATACCTCTTCATCTCTAAGTTTAAGTTCTTCCATTTGTTTTCTCAGATCTGCAGCAAGATTTTCTTGCTCTCTATGAACAAGTAAGAAAAATTAAACATTATCAAGTCTTTTTGAGCTTATATGTAAGGAAAAGTGATCAAACTACAGTTATATGGAACTGAAATGTTTACAAATGTAGAATAGAATATAGTTCTAGAATAATAGGAGAAAAATCTCTGTAATATGTAAATTGGGCAATGCTACGTAAAAATGACTTCTGAGTATTATTCCTCCTCATAACTAACATACAAGGAGGGTATAGCTTTATCTTTTTGTTCCAGGACTCAGATTGATTTTTACAGGGCTCCAAATTTCCCTTTAAACCCTTTTATTCCCTAGATTTCAAAATCAATTCTCCTTATGGTCTACATACATTTATTATAACCTAAATTCTGACAACTTTGTTGCTCAAGTTTAGGCAATTTCAGGACTTTCCAAGACCTGAAATCTTTTTCCAGGACTTTCAAATCTTGGAAAATTTCAAAATAAAATTCCAGGATTTTTCAGGTTTTCCAGGATGGGTACAAACCCTGAAATAAGTATAACTACAGTGTAAATAGATTTAAGGTTAGCATTATTTTAAAACAAACCTCTTCTTTTCCTCTTCCTTAGCTCTTTCTTTCTCAAGAGCAAGTAACCTATCTTTTTCCATAACAGCATCCATTCTGTGAAACAATAAGTAGAAACAAAATCAGTACACATTTTACATGCGAACCTGTTCCTTGGGTGCATTTTGATTGAGTGTCAAGAGGTAAATGCAAACCTGAATTTCATGTTTTTGACACTATTGAAAATTGCTTAATGATACATGTAACTGAGAGTAATATTATGTTCTTGCCTCAACTTACCAAACACACTGTACACTTTCAAGTAGCTTAACCCTTTCACTCCCAAGGGTGCCTATCTAGGTAAATGCCCTAATTGCCCATGGGGTTCGGGTATCATGGTGACTACTGAAAGGCAAATTTGAGGTGCCATACAACTATAGCAAAATAGTGAGTGAACCAGGCAATTTTAGACTCACCAATGCAGAGAAAGTTTATTCTACAGAGATTAAAGTTTTCATTTAAGATAGGTAACATCTCCAATATGAGAAAATAAGCTGACAAAACAAACCTCAAAATCATGCAACACGCAAAACTGTTCATCACACCATTTTGATTTAATGAATGAAAGCATATATGTTGTTTCACAAGGTAATTTCTCGATATAAGGTAGGTAAAGCAAAAATATTTTACGGAAATATTTACAGCGAAAATTATAAATTTCAAAAGAACACAAACAAAATTACTGGTATGTCTTCTAAAGTGTTTTTTTTAACCGAGACAAAAGAGCGTTCATTGTTCGAGACGTTTGAATTTCGCGCCACGTCAGGCTTCGGTGTTATGATTTTTGAAACAGTCCAAGCAGAACCTCTCGCCACATGAATCGCATCCCATTCGACAGAACGTTGTCTTTTTTCTTTTCAAGCATCTCTTGCACCTTCCCTTGCTCATTTTTACGGGCCAATGTCCAGTCTGAACAGTTCCTTCTTGAACGGCATGTTGACGGGATGAGAAGTCGCCGATCAGCATCTTCACCATTTCGATGCGAAACTGAAGTTGCGTGAAGTTCGGATGGTTATCCGCAATTTGCATTAAAATATGTGCATTCACAATGCTTACATCTAGACAAAACCACAACAGATACCGCCACCATTTATTTGCTCGTCTTGACGTATCGTAATATTGCCGCATCTGATCGCTATGATCTACTCCTCCCATGTACTGGTTGTAGAGTTTTACCACTGGGAGAGAAGGAACTTCGATGTAAGTTCCATCCTTCTGCTTTCTGCGAACAGTTTCGTTTCCCCTTGCATTGCATTGAGTACTTATGAAAGCCACGGCTTTTTTGTCTTTCCAAACGGATGCGACAATGTTCCCTTTCCGACGAAAGAGAGATTCGCCACGACGGAGCGCTTTCACTTCGGGCTTCTTAGCTTTTAAATCTTTGGGAAAGTCAGTTCTATTAGCACGTGTTGTTCCACAAAGATAGAGTTTGTTGGACAGTAAATCTTCAGCCAGTCGAACTGAAGTGAAAAAATTATCACAAAAGATGTGATAATTTTTCCCCTTCAGATCGTTGACAAGGTCGCAAACAACACGATGTCCAAGACCGTGTTCAGGCTGGCCACCATCTTTTTTGCCTGTGTAAACTTGCATGGCGCTCACAAAACCATTCGTTGCATCAGCACGCACCCATACTTTAATGCCCCGTTTCACGGGCTTCATGGGCATGTACTGTTTGAAGCCAAGTCTTCCTTTGTACTTGACCATTCCTTCATCAATTGATACAAACTTTGATGGGCGATATTCTTCGTGGAATGTGTTGGCTAGTCTATCCAACAAAGGACGCACTTTGAAGAGCTTGTCATAGGCAGGGTTATCTCGCGGTAACATGTTTAAACGATTGTTTAAACAAAGATATTGTCGAATCTTCTCGAAGCGATTCCTCGGCATTACTTTTTGAATGGTTGGAACACCAATAAAGTTGTCTTTCGACCAGTACATTCTTGTTTCCGGCAAGGACTTTATTCCAAACAAAACATTCAACGCGAAGAATGCACGCATTTCTTCGCATGTTGTTGGGTGCCACCTCGGGTCTGGTTTCGTTTGAATGCACTGTTCGGCATGACGGTTGGTTTCCTCCACAATTTTTTCGAACAGATCTTCTGGCCAAAGAAGGAGAAAGAAATCCAAAGCTGTTCCATCTTCTGGAACTCGTGAAGTCGGACCAGTGCGTTCGACAAATTCTTCAACATGGACAGGCGAGTTATCTATCGTCCAGCGTTCGTCGATATCCTCTTCGCTTTCGCTCTCACTGCTGCTCTCGCTTTCGCTCTCAGAAACTGAAATATCAGATTCATCGCTTAATTGCCTTCGCAAAGCTCTTGCCCTTTCTACTTCTTCAGTTTCGAAGCCTAAAAATTCATCTCCTTCAGAATCGGACGCCATAATAACGCAAGGTTACGGAAATTCGCTTACTCACTTTCGATGGTCGATTGTGAAAAATATTTCTATGGGAACCTACCTCGTGTTTTGTGTCAAACGAAACATAAGGATATCTCCTATTGGCTAAAAGACAAAGAAGGGCTTTTTCTCATTTATATCACACGTTAGGATTGGTTAATACAAATGCATTTTCAGAGTGCCATATGGCACTCTTGGGAAAACGTGACGGTCACGCCAAAGTGCCATATGGCACTCTTGGGAGTGAAAGGGTTAAATAGATAACTTGAGTTACTAGTATTGACATAACACTAACCTTCTGTCTTCTTGTCTTGCTGACTTCAAGTTCTACATTGAAAAAGAGGAGAGCCATTCAATGAGATAAGAACAGAATGAGACTTTTCAGGAATTTATCTATCCATCACCTGCTTTTAATCTCTATTTCTTTCAAGGCCCATCCAGCTGAATGCAATATGTTCATCCACTGAAATTTTACTCAGCTCCATCCCTGACAATTACTTTTAAAAAATGTTTCAGTTGGAATAGAAATTCAAGCAAGGTTACATGACAGTCCTTACCTCTTCCCGGTCAGACACTTGATCAGCCCAGCTGTTTACTACATGTTCTCTGAGCTGGTCAGCTTCAATCTACAGCGATGGGGATCGGAAAAGACAATAAATTATCCAATAACCAGGATTTTCAAAAGGAAATGAAGCATCAGAAGTAATGTGTAACACATAATGAGAAGGCCATCAGATTATCACCAGGGAACTAAATAACAGGGTACAAAAAAGAGCATGATCATCACTTGATCTTGTGTCTTCAGTACATGCAGACTATCACCATGTTCAACAGAAAAATATCACAATGCTGGTGCAAGAAGTTGTTGAATTTCCAATTAAAATGATCAAAACTTATTGATTAAATATCTCTGCATTCAACAATCACTATGAATGCTCACCTCTCTAAGTTCTACAGCATTTTGTTTCCAATGATCATACAATTTTTGTTCAGCAATCTGAGAAGAAAGTTCAATTAGTACATCATCAAAAATAAGCGATTACTACTTGGTTTCTTGAGACCCTCATTCATGCACAGAATACAATAATGGCTAAACATAGCTAAATCAAAAAATAAGTATACATATCTGTCCAAAATAATGCAATCAGAAGCAATATTTTGGAGCATTGTGGGGGAACTTCATGCTGTTGAATGATGTCTTGTAAGTGACATTAATCTGAGTTTATGACTTATCTAATGCGCAAATGTTTATTCCCAAACACTTACATACACTATCCAAGTTAAAATAATGATAAAGCTCATACTTCTTTTCTTCTGGCTTCCTTGTCAGCTTTTAGCTCATCAGCCCTAGGAAGAAAAGTGCACTTCATGAAAATTTAATCCAGTGACAACATAGAAACAACTTTAAACAGCAAGACATGTTTACTACAAACATCACAGATGATCAAAGCAAGTTTTCTTTTTTAACATTACAAACCTCTCTTTCATCTGTAACAGTTTACCAGCTCCACCAAGTCTTTTTGCCTTAAGCTCTTCCTAGAGATTAAATTAAAAAGCAAATGAAAAGCTCTATTGTGGTTGTTCAATACACAACTGACCTTTAAGATCAAAATCAAAGAGTTGACAGTTTTCCAAGTCTCATGGCAAATGTTCATATTTCCCCTTTCTCTCAAATTGACCACCAACTAGACTCTTAAATACCCTGTGAGTAGAACTAATTGATTTGGTTTAAATCTACTTTAAGTCTCAATTACAGAAAACCAAAAAAAAAAAAAACACTACCTAACACTACAGTCAAATAGTAAAGCTTGTTTTACACCTTACCTCATACTCTTTAGTCTCCTTTAACAACATTTCAGACAGTCTTTTTTTCCTCTTATCTAATCTTTGCTGTTTATCTTGTTTCATGTTCTCCTTGTACAAACCATCCAGTGCTTGCATGCTGTTAAAAACAAAATATCATTCACTCATGTGGCCCTGGAGAAGACTTAAATCACCCTTGAAAAGTTTGACCTTTCATTTAATTCAACGATCGCATGAATGACTTGAGATGTTCATCCTAAGGACATTCCTTAGTGATTGACTGAAAAGTATACCCTTGAAATAATGTGATACTACACTAAGAATGTGATACTACCCAGGGAATACAAATTTCTCTAACGTATTTATGTAAGCTGGAGTGACTAAGAGTTGAATTATGTTGTGGTAAAGTTGAAATGGCATGAAATGTTACCAAGGAGATTATATAAATATATGACCATGCATGATCGACACATGCCAGTTCTCAAAGTGGCAGAACTGGATCTATGAGATAAAGGAAATACAAGGGCAAAGACTGAAGTATGACTGATGAAATAGTCAATCTGGGTAGAAATAAAAAAACAGGGTTCGTATTTCCGCATTCAAGTCATAAACCTTGCAATATCCTTGCAGATCTCACCTGTCTTCGTAAGATTCTCTTGATCCCCACACTCGTTGTTTGGTAGTCTCCACGTTAGATCTATTGAAATATCGTGCGTTATTATCCCAAGCTTCCCTTCTTTCCGCTTCGAATTGTGTTCTCCGAACAAGGAGTCCCTCATTCCTGTTTTTGTAGTTTTTCAGCCAGTACGGTTGTAATGTCGGAAGCGCCATTTTTGTTTTTTTGTTCGTTGTATCAGAGCGAGGCAAAATGTGGCGCAGACGCAGTAAGGACGATACTATTTATTATAGAAATATTTATGCAAAAATAACCACCACAAATCCAACAGCCGAGATAGCTCAGTTGGGAGAGCGTCAGACTGAAGATCTGAAGGTCCCTGGTTCAAAACCGGAGAGTTCGTATGAACTCTGAACAATCCCGGGTCTCGGCAGCCTTTTTTTTTTTTTTTTCCGTCAGAAATTCGAAATAAACTCAATCAATGACAACACTTGTAACACATAAATTTGGAAAAAACATTTCTACTGTCGTATTACTAGTAAATAAACCAACTTCCGATAACAGCCTACCAAAAAAATTGTTTATTATAATTACAGATCCTGGCTTGGCCTACTACAGTGTACTTCAATAAAACTTGCGTAATTATTGTGAAAATACCATGAGCCATTTTTACACAATATCAGTTATAAATTATAGATTTACATTTAAGTATACCAAAATGTCCTCGCGAACTTCGAGGAAACTGAGAACAGTTCATGAAAGAGGAAGAACTGCTCAGAGTTTTTACTGGATGAGTAATCTAGTGAACGGAGAGATGGAAAATTGAGTCGGGGCCCTGGTTGAATAAACGGAAAATACCTTTGAAGGAGGAAAGTCAGGTTTTATTTCAAAGTCTTCTTTCTCGAAATTTAAAAAAAAAAAGAAAGAAAAAGAAAAAACAAGTTGTCACTCTTCCATCAGCTTGTTTTAATATTCAAGTATACAACATGTAGATATTGGACACGCAGTGATAGTTTCTTCGTAAAAGTCAGTGTAGGCTAGCTCCTTAAGTGGGACGATAAAGAAGGGTGCCCCTCCCTTCTATTTCACGCTGGCTTCTTTTCGTATCGACATTCTAGTCATGGTATAATTGTGGATACCCGTGGATAGACATATATTTTTACATGAAAAACATCTATAGCATACGTGATTTTCTCGTTCCGTCAAGAAATCAAGAAAGGATTTTACAAAAGCTGTTGGCTATTACCTTCAACTTGAGTTGATTCTCCTAAGACATTTTATTGAGGGGTAGTGGGCAATGATTCCTGACTATCCTTCAGATTTATCGAGTAAATCCTTATTTGAGTAAGAGGGTAAGTCATCATCGTTCTCGTCGTTATTAAGGTCCTCCCTTGATGCACGCAGAGCCTTCTTAGAGGGTTGGCGCCGCAAGGATCCTGATGAGCTTTGAGCTGAGGAACGTCGACGGCCCTTATTCGATGAGCTCGACGACGGTTGGTCATTAGGCTCCTCTCCTTTTAAGGCGTCCTTAGGACTAAGTCCCCGCGCGGCGTTGAAACAGAAGCAGAATATGATGCAGCACAATAGGGCGAATAAGTTCACAAAACCGAGAGCCAAACCTACCCCTCCCACCACTTTCAGTTTGTCATCGTAGGCGAAATTTAGTCCCGTACATCCTAATATATTGATGAAATCCATCGGGTTCTTTAAGTCCATATCATTACCACAGGTGGCTGTCGGGAACTTACAGCATGACTTTGGTACCCTGTTGTTCACCCCCTAAGGAAAAAATAGTCACCGACTTTATTGCACACAACTGACACAAATAAGGAGTAGATACAAATCTGGAGCAGCGGGACTCCTGGATGAGAACGAGATTACTTTTCCGATCTAAGAGTATCGGCTCCTCTGCACACTTTGGCCATTAAGATTATTTTCATTTTGGTTTTACGAGCTCAATCAAAAGCGCTTTATTGCTTAACTATATCAGAAACATGCGTAAATTGATGGAAAGGATGATACGAGTCTAAACAAAAATCATTCCACACCTCAAAAATCTCGTGTTTACTACCAACTATATTAGCCTATTTATAGGACATATTTCGGACGCATTTAGTAGCCATAATTTAGATGGGAAAATGCCCAGTGCCTCTTAGGACGTGGTAGGAAGTTGGTGTATTTCGGGCGTGCACGCTTTATGATTACCTTCAGCTACAATTCCAAAGAGGATAACATGTCCTAAACTTCGTCTTAATACTAGGGTTACATTTTAGCAAAAGACACGTCTAGAAAACAAAAAACAAATATTTTCACCAACCTGAGCTGCTGCCCATTTTGAAGTAAACCAATCACGATAGTCAACAATTCCACAGCAGGCGTAAGTCTGCTGGATCTGATCGAAGGCCTTGGTGACTTTCTCGTCCTTTCCGTACTCGGCCAGCATTTGCTGCCCATTACTAAGTTTCTTTTTACCGACAATCATTTCATTCTTCAACGTAAAATACACTACTCCCATGATGAACTCGACAAGAAACAAAATGATGAGCAAGATGGCCAGTAATGTTAGAAGTCTGTTATTTTCTTTCACTACCGCAAAGACAAACAGCCCAGTAATGAAGAAAAGAAGGATCAGAAGACCAATTCTGAGTCCATAATTCACCTGGAACGCGGCGGCTTTCATCGTAAGGTAGTCTCCGAATGGCGTTGATACGGTGACAGCGAAAATGAGCAGAGAGAGGCCAGTCAAAAAAAAGAGGATGAAAAAACCGACCATGGACCATTTTACAATATCTTTTGTCTCCATGTTACTTTATTGATCTCTCTGATACCTGAGCAAATGGAAAAAAAACTAACATAAGAATAGTAAAAATTAGTCAAAGGTGCTACAGGACACCTCTGATGAAAAATGTATTTTATCAGTGAAATAACCATAATGGTGTTCAAAAGTATTGCTAATTGTGACTTCTTTGGCTCATATTTAGTTCCAAGGTTGTACAAAATTTTTGCGAAAGGTCGGCTTGCTCTCTGAAAGTACCATTCAATCTTGATTACTGACAAAAGTAGCACGACTCATTCAAAGCCGCATAAGTAACTTAAATGTTGCAATATTTCCGTTACTATAACTGCCTCTTATGTCAAGTGTGTGTAAAATACACTACCCTCTCTATATCAGGACAATGGTCAGGCTTAAAACGATACTCTACAAAAGCCGGTTCAGTTTCATCGATCTCGTGTTTCCAACCACAACTCGATTGGCTCCCAAACTTTAAACGAACAGAATAGAGGTGAGTTTAATCAATGAAAACCTTAAACAGACACTTTCCTTCTCTGAGTGAACCAAAGAACCAAATAGATTATGTTCTCGTAAGGCAAGCCACACTTCACCCAGTCCGTGAGCCATATCAAGTTAACGCCCATTCCTTTGTATTCCGAGCTCAAAATCGAAAACTAGTTATTTACTCTAAGACCGACGAGAGCAGGAATGGATTCAGATCAAAAGATACAGTAAACATTGCTGTAAAATGGACACCTGCCGCGAAGCAGTTTGTTCTTTTACATGGCTACCACTTGGTAGGTCGATGGAAGCTAAATAATTCACCACAACCTTAAAATTTCTCGGCAGTGTTGTTCCCAGCTGAAAATTTGATTTTAAAAGAGATTCGGTGAAGTCATCTGTGATTAAATCGTGATTTTTTCGGTATCAAACCATTAGTTCATTACATTGATTCTTACCTCAAGTTTAAGTCCCTGTCACTCATTCTTGATTCGCGATGAGAACCCTAATCCTTTGGGGAGAAATTCCTTTCCATTTCAAAAATCCCACTCAAGAGAACTGAATCTTTTTGACAGCCACAGCAAGACGAAAAACTATTCGTTGTGACATTCGATGTGATGTGATATCAATCCGCCATATTTCTAGAAAATCATCTAATTTTAATGATAGCTAGAAGTTTCAGACTTGGAAACAGGTTCCAGAAATCTCTTTGTGATCACTCGTGCGTAACATCTGTTTTGAAATCAATTTGTTAAGTAAACAATTCTTGACAATAGTCGTGACCTTAGACTATAAAAAGCTTTTAGCAACAAGCAACGGGTACCGGAGTTTATAACACAAAGTCGAGATTGACTTCTATAAGCAACAAAGCAAAGTAGTTCAATTCTTGGGAAGATTTCACAAGCCGTTTACCCTCGTTATTTTTCCAAACATGTTCGGGGTTGATATCATTGATCTTAGGTCAGGGAGTGTAACCAAACAGCCTTGCGCCTTCTGTGATATACTCGACTATATTCGACAGAACTTACAATTTGGAAGTTCCGTGCAAAGATGGCCTTTCCCGCTGATTTTCGTGCAGCAATAGTTAAACATTCATAAAGATGAAATATGAAATGTCACTATACAAAGTTAATGTTCAAAACTTCAAATTCATTGCTCAGGCTCGGATCATATTTGTATAAGGCACCCATCATTTTTGGTTAGCAATATACAATTTCATAGAAAAGAAAAGAAAAAGCCAGACAAAACAGAAAAAAGCGCTTTCTCCCGCGCTCAAAGTAGTTCACCGATTTTAACTTTGAGCTCATCTTGGCTGATGATGTTAAACCTCATTCTGACTGGTCGATGTGATTACTGCTTTGGGCTTTTCGATACTAAAAAGGAAGACTACCCGATTCCACAGCTACAAAAGTAATTGACCGACAGGTCTGCGGGATTTTTAGCTCGTAATATTTTTGTCCCAGGTTTTCCTCAACCATGGTAGAGGACATCTAGTCTCCCTGGAAGTTATAAGTCAGACCTGGCTCTGAAATGAAGGTTCTACACTTTTACCTTTCATAGAAAATTGACTAAGAACTTTTTCGAGAGAAGTGGAAAGTCCCCCCACCCCCCGCCGATGGGGACACGAACCATCATACGCAGATGTTATAAAATCCTGATTTTATTCCAATTTGGTAACACACGACCGGTCATTGTGACAAGTGGAGAGTATAAATAACAAAAAAAACTCTAAAGATTCTCCGACGATTGGTTTTCGCACGTCAGTAACTTGACGCTTTATTACAACTGTTGATAGTCAGCGCGTGCTTGAGTAAAAAGGGGAATGAAAAAATAAATCTATTTACAATTCAGCGGTGTAAGACAATGTGCTTTGTTCGAGTACTAAATTCCCAAATTACCCATCTGGTTCCCAGAGCCACGCTAACCACTTCGAGAACTGTTTATCTCAGGTTGAGTCGAAACTCGTTTTCTTCTGTCGATTTTCTAATGTTTTTGTTGTTGTTGTTGTTGTTGTTTTTTTTACCAGCCGACCAAGTAACAAGAATTATCTATTTCTCATAAAGCCTTGTAATTCCTGTACAGGCCAGGAGGTTCGCAGCTTTAAGGAAGTGAGTAGCGTCATTAAAACTGAGAAAAATTATACGCGGTACGACTGCAGTTGCGCGCACTGTTTCGTTTTTTTCATTGTGAACGACCTGACAACTTTTCCTTTAAAAGGGGAAAAGCTGGTGCGAACGTCACATTCGTACATGTCACCCAAGAGGGAGAGGGAGAGGGAGAGGGAGAGGGAGAGGGAGAGGGTGAGGGTGAGGGTGAGGGTGAGGGTGAGGGTGAGGGTGAGGGTGAGGGTGAGGGTGAGGGTGAGGGTGAGGGTGAGGGTGAGGGTGAGGGTGAGGGTGAGGGTGAGGGTGAGGGTGAGGGTGAGGGTGAGGGTGAGGGTGAGGGTGAGGGTGAGGGTGAGGGTGAGGGTGAGGGTGAGGGTGAGGGTGAGGGTGAGGGTGAGGGTGAGGGTGAGGGTGAGGGTGAACAGACTGACGCCTGACCGCTGACAGAGTTGACACGGGTGGAATCCACCAAGGTATATTCACAGGACGGTTCAGCTTGCCACAGGAAGCGATCAAATCCTCCAAACTTGGTACATGATAAAGTTGCTGGAAGGGAAGGAATCCAAGCTGCTACAGTGCTCTGGAAATTGCCCAAAGACAAGCAACGACAGAGGCGAACAACTGTCGTTTTGTGCAATCTATCTTTTCCAAAAGGCTTTGGCTATGATAGAAGGATCTCGTTCATGTCTGCCCGCTTCCTTCATTACTTTCACTGATTTTTCTCATGAGGGTGGCAGGTAGAAGAGTGAACCTCATGTCAGATGGCAAAGGCAAACCAACGTCTAAATGAAGGAGTAAGGCCTCCAACCACTTCTCCAGGTCACAAAACTCGGGTCTGTTAGAGGAGGACAAAAGTACTTCAGTAAAACGCAAACATATCGTGGCCACCCACTAAAGTCTAGGCAATATCAGAGTCAAAAACCGCACATAGAATTTGTTTGACTTCTCTGCTTCCCAGAAGGCGTATTGCTGTTTTGATCACAAAAGACCCAAAGTGCTTCAAGCGAGGGAAACCCAAGACTCGAGGCAAAAAACGTGTACAAAAAACCAAGTTACTACTGTTGTTAATTATTTTCCGCTTTGGTTAAAGAAACAATATCTTTGCTTGGATTAATTAGAGTAAAATTCAAGACTTTTTCTCATAGAGCCTAGAGCCGAAAGAAATCTCCTCAATATCCTTGGCAAACTACCCAACATATTATGGCATAAAAGCTGTAATATAACGAACTGATTCAATCAGTGGTTTGATAAACATCAGAAGAAATGTCACCGGGTACTTCGCCATAAAAATGATTTTATAGCTTAATGTTCTGAACCCTATTGTCATTTGCTACACAAATAATTTGTGTGTACGTACTTTGAATCTGTAATTCCAAGCAAGGAAACCTTTCTTTTACCTCTTATCTGAGTCCAGATCACAGCAAAGGAAAGCTATTTTGTAAAATAACTCGGGACATCCCTCACAAAACTCTTTACGGAATTTCTCCTCATCAATTCCAAAATTCTGTGGACACAAAGGCGAGAACGATTAATACGTGACCGAATTTTTTAAGAAAGCAATGACACTGATTCAGTTGATAGATCTCTACATTTCCCGCAACCCTATCACGCAAAATCTTTCTTTCGCTTCAAGTCTAGGAGCCAATTGTTTATTTCCCCATGAAATGCAGCGAAAAGGACGTTGAAGTTATACCAATATATCCACAGCTTATAACTTTGTCTATTTTCAGCACCTTTGTACCGAAACTTGTTATGAAATTTGGAGAAGATCTGTACGGATCACTTCGAGGATCAAACAATTAATTTATGAACTCCCAGCGCTTTTTTAGGTGTAAATAGAAGACAAGATTTACCCAGGCATAGTCAAACTAAAGCAACTAGAATTATGAAAATTAAGGAGTATAAAAAATTCTTACTGATAATCGAGGGAGGAAGTCTGGATCAGCCTTTACTCGGCCAATTATCTGAAACAAAAAAGGAAGGAGGTGATAGTGGAGCCTCTAGAACGTGTAAATATGGAGATTGACTGTGGACTTTAAACAGGAATGACATGAAATGACAAAGCAAATTGATCCATGGAGGTAAAAATCATACCTCGCATGTTAAAACCCCAAATGAGAAAACGTCGACCTTTTCATTGTACGTCATTCCTAAAAAGATAAATGAAACAGATGATGAAAAGGGCGCTACGTAACAAGCAAGGCAGCACTCGACCCAAGACGTCCAACTTGCCAGAGCACGATTCCACAATCCCTTGCCAGAGCCCTACCTCCCCCTTCCAGCGAGGTGCGGGTAACCCAGCAATTTCAGTGAGGCAATCGTTTTGTCACCCCCCCCATCCTGGCATTTCGTAAGGTTTTTCTGACAACCTACCAATGTCCATTTATACTCCTGGGTTGGGAGGCATTGTGTAAGTACAGCATACTGCTTACATATACACTTAACTCACTGACCAAGCCAGAGCTTGAACCCAGACCTTTCGATCAAAAGCTCAGCGTACTAATCACAAGCCACCGCGTCTCAAACAAAAAGTGAAGCCCAACCGTTTTTGCTCGAGCAAATTAAAGTAAAAAGTCAACTTACCCAACATCATTTCTGGCGCCATCCAGTACGGGGAACCCACCACAGTGTACCTAAGAAACAACAGTGATTTACTACTTTATAGTTAGATTCCGGAAGTAAATATAATAGTTAGCATTCCGAATTAAGAATAATTTTCTTTAGATAAGAACCATCACAAAAGCATCACACCTTTTCTTTGGAGGAGGCGGCGGCTTGTTGCCGGTAGGGCTTCGTGTTTTTCGTCCTGAAGAGGGAGGTATGGTCGATGATATCTGATCAAGAGGCGATAAGGGTTTGTCTCTGACCACACGAGCCAAGCCAAAGTCGGCCACAACCACTGACATATCGCCTGACTCCTGCACATGATGAAAGAAGGAGGATTGTAGTAAAACTAATACATGGAAACTTGTGCAAACTCGATCTGAGTAACTGCTAAACACAACTAAAAAAGTGGGCCTTAAAGCTGCTCTAATAATATGTTCGTTTGAGAGAAAAGGGATAGTTTAGTTGTGTGACTCCCGTGAACGCTATGTATCGAAAGCAATCCCCGTTGTTATTTCTTTAACACGTTTTGTGATTGGTCCAGACAAATCGTGCTACCCTCTCAACCAATCAGATGCAAAATAAAATCGTTTTGCACGCTTCAAACAGTTCGCATTTCATCACTGTGATTTTTTTATTGGCTTTTACTTTCTTTCTTCTGATTTGCCGCCGTAATATCTTTAGTTTAGGTTTTACGATACTCCTTCTGAGTGCGCTCCTGATGGTCCTTGGTCCTTCCTCGATGCAATCAGCGTAATTGTTTTCCTCACCCAATCGCAAACTTCCTAATATTTCCAACACATGATTCCGGTTGCAGAGTTACTACGTTATGTCTGAGCTGGTGACACAGCTTTGGTTTTCGTTTAAAATATTGCATTCATATGGATAGGAAAATAGGAACAAAAAAATCTCCTTTACAAACAAATCATCAAAACAGCCAATTTACCTCGTCCGTTTCAACCAGGCAATTCTTTGAGGTTAAATCTCTGTGCATGACGTTCATTGAATGGAGGTAAGCCTGGCAAAAAGATTGAAATAAAGGAGCTAACAAAAACATTTTACTATAAATAAAAACAAATGAACTGAAAAAATGAATTATTCTTACGGCCCTCTGTGAAAGTACACCATTGAGTATGGACTTACAATCTCCTGAGAGTAATAAAGGTAAAGTCTTCCAAACTTTACATTTGCACATGTAAATTAGAATCTGCTTTAATTAAAAGGGTTTATATGTTCTAACGCATGATCTGAAAGCCTGCTCTCCCTTGATTGACAAGCAAGCATTTCTTCCTTGACTAGTTGTGGTACTTTGGCATTAAATCACCTTTTTAAATTCTCATTACTAAACTTCTAGACAAAGTATCAGGATATTAGCATTACAATTCATAAATCTGAACTTCTCCAACTCACCATTCCAGCTGCTATATCTTTGGCAAATCTAATCCTCTGCAACCATGGCAATTGTTTACCCTACAAGGAAACCAAACCTCTGAAATAAGTTTGAGCACAAATTAATACCATCACAAATAGAGGTTCAAACACCTGAGTTCAGTCAATACAAAACTGGACCATGTGGAAATGAGAACATAAGCACATAAAAATTCTCACAATAAATCACAAGGTCCACACATATCTTGCAAGTAAGTTCCACCTTTCTTCCTAAAGTCAGTAGAACAAATAACAAAATTTCATACCTTATCCTTTAGAACTTGGCGCACTGTACCACCACCAATATACTCTGCAAAACATCAATGTTTTAATCAACAAAGACATTATCAACTCCTCCTAACTTTCCTTACATTACAAATGTATTTAGCAAAGGGCTTACCAGTAATCAAGTTCAAGGTCTGGTCTCTGTACAAAATGCCTATGAACCTCAGTACATTAGGATGATTCAAACTCTTTAGCAAAGCAACCTGAAAAAGATTCAAACTATTATTTTAGGAGCTAACAGACTAGCCCCTCTTTGGTACACCCCCTCTCTAAAAAGGCCCCTCTCTAAACACCCCCTTTCTAAAAAGCCCCCTCTCCAAAAAGTCCTCTCTTTACAAAGCTTCTTCTCTCAGAAGCCCCCTTCGCAATGCCTTCTTTGTGATAAGCCCCCCTCTAGCACCCTCCCCTTATCACCTAAAATGGGTTTCCTATGGTTTTGAAGAGGGCAGCTGTTGCTGAAAACTTGATGGCATTGGGCATCAAGTTTCTGGGTAGTTTATATATACTGTGCCTGCTAAAAGCACTTGTCCAACCAAGCTTTATAAAGAAAATGTAACTTACCTCCTTCAAGAAGCTCACTTTAGCTGTTTCATCATAATTTAGAAGCTCCTTCATCACCATCACCTCTCCACTCTGTCTCTGTGTCACCTTGGAAAAAAAAACAAAGGCACAATTACTATGCATCCATGAAAGAATGTACTAGATAAAGTCTTAACTTAAGAAAAATAGGTATGACATCCTGACTGAACTTTACGTTTGATTGTGAGAGAGTAATCCTGAAAAAGACTGTTTTGGAAATAGCAACTGACATTTCGACCAGCCAAGCAGAAGCCATTATCTGAGTCAGGTTAACTGAATGAAGAGTTGACTCAATGACTCATCAAGGTCATCATTGAGATCCTTCTGGTTGTTGCAATGTCAGTCACTGTAGTAGACACTGATCCCTTTTGGAACTGCCTTTCTTGGGACAATCACACAACTGTTCAGATCAATTATTACTCCAGGGATAAAGTCACTTGCTGCATACCTTCCTCACTTGTCCAAAAAAGCCTTTTCCTATCACATCTCCAAGGACCAGATCACAAGGCCTGAAGACCCTTTATAAGAAGTCAGTTATATAGCATTAATTTCCTTTAGATCTCTATGTAACACATCTGTTGTACTGAAAGTTACACACTGAGTTCTGTAACTTACACTACCCCCTGACTATGTATTTGATGGGTTTGAGAAATGATTTTTAATAATTTTGATTTTCTCAATATGACTGATGAGTCAAAAGCAGTCAGTCGTAGGAAAACAAGACAATTAATCCTTTCACTTGCTCATGAAACTTAAGAACAATTTACTGGAAAAAAAACATTTAAATAAGCAAGTCATGTAATAGAGTTAAGCCCGCAAAGACATAAAAAAGGGAAGTGCTTTGGACTACAGTTGAAAATTGAAAATTTTCAAGGAGTTAAGCTACAAAGCATTTTAACTAAACCACAAATTGAAGTCAAATGTACCTAATGCAACCAGCAAAACCTGAATTGGGCTGAAAGTTTTTTTGAGGAAATTTTGGCAAATAAATAAAGAGATAAATGAACACAACATTGCTGAGTATTACCTGTTGGCAGCAGTCTCTGACTTGAATGACTGAGCTCTGTGAATTGCCGATCGTAACTTGAAATTGTCAGACAATGAATTACTATTGAAAAAAAAAAACCAAGGAAAGAAATTAGACATCAAAAAATTTTTAAAGGGCTTGTCCAGATCAAGAGAAAAATAAACAACCAAAATTTGCTCTAATGTTGTTCAGAGGTACAAAAACGCACAACCAAGCTGAGCATCCACCCTTGAACTTGCAAAAGAGATTTAAAAGAGGCTTATTCAGCTGAAAAAGATGTGGTTAAAATATAAAAGTTCATTTTAAAGCTTAAAGAAGTTATCTTGTCATCATTAAATTTTTGTGACTAGCTCTCAGGGAAAACCAGACCAAAGAATTACCTTCTTGGAAGTGAATTTGATCGCATAGCAGGCTTTGTTATCTTCTTTCCACTAGCATCTTTCAAAGAATCTCCCTCCCCATTAATGAGTTGGGGGTTTTCTGAGGATGCTGATGTTTGACAACGCCGTAGTTCCCTTCTGGAGAACAGAGATATTGACCTGTTACGAAAGCTTTTATCTTCAGCAGTTGCCCCAGATTCACCATCAGAATCAACACTGAGTAGTCTGCACTGTTTGGGTTTCAGGTCAAGTCCACTTGCATTTCGTTCAAGGGTAATTTCAGTGATCTCATTTGACTGGGACGTCAGGAGAGAAGCAACCTACAGGGGTTAAAAAGAAATTGCATCTTAAGTTTTTCAAATATGATTGACATTTGTTTCCTGTTTACAGCCTAGAGTTGAACTTGTGTTCAGCCAAAACCCAAACAACTCTTGCTGGCATTAAATGACACAGGATATCCAACTGAAAAACCATAAGAAGCTTAATTTTTCTAAGTCTGTAACAACCATACACTTCATTTAGGCTACTTCTTTAATAAGTCATTCTCAGCCCCCTTCTTCTTTGCAAATATAAGGAATTCTCTTGTTGTATATCCAGTGTGACACATATCCTTAGTGCAAAGTTTCCCTACAACAGGTTTCACAATATCTTAAAAGCAAATAGCTAATTCTAAACCACCTCAGATTTTGCCTGGTTATCTAAACATTTCCCAATTGACCTCACTCACTGCTCACTAGATCAATTACCAGTTCTTTGTTTACCTTATCAATAGTAGAAGGAGACACAAAAACTTTGTTGACCTCCAGTACCACATCTCCAACCATGACATTTAATGTATCACAGCTCTGTGACTTTTTGGTTGTTTTAAACCTTGTGGTGATAAAACATTTCTAATTTAATATATTAAAGTACAGGTAAGACTACCAAGTACAAGTATTTCAGGACAATCATAGGATTATTATGTTCTCTATGTTTACCTGTTGAAAATATAAATAGACTGAAAAAATATATTTGACATTCATCCAGTTGTTTACATTTTCTTCAATACAGGTTTAAGCCTCTCAAAAAGTTCACTTTCAACATAATTTTCAATTTTGTACCATTGTGCATACCAAATTTAAAGTAAATTTCAGAGAAAAATTAATAAACAAAAAGCACCAAATATTTTAAACCTCCATAATCTGTTTCACAATTTGTAAATACCACATGGGTATTAAAATAGTAGACAAGTTATATACCATAAAAAGTTTTATACTTTGCACCCAAAAAAGATATTCGAGATTACACACAGGTAGATAATTTATTTGTATAAATCAACAAGCTATATTGAAGCAGAAAAGTTGTGTGACAAAATAAGAATACCCTTTGATAACAAGAGACATCTCAGGTTCTTTCTCCAAACTTCTAGATTTTATAGACCTCTTTCTTTCCCTCTTCACAATTTCTACTTCAATTTTATGATTGCTCAAAGCTCCAGGAGTCAGATTTAAGTGATGAACAGCATGTAAAGAAGGATTCCACCAAGACTCTTCTTTTCCTTTCATGAAACATGTACAGCTAGGGTTAAAAGTATTTCAAATATGGTAAGAAAAAACGTTTGGATTATTGTTGCACTGTAATACAATAATTTATCAAAAGGTACATGAAATTGTTTTTTGTCTCTCAGGGTGAAACTAAGAGAGGCTTCCAAATAATACCCCATACCTGTGTTTTTGAGTAAACTTTTTGTTTATTAGAGGAAGGAGAGAAGAGGAAAGCTAAATAGAGCATTAGTTATGGGTAGATACTTGTATAGAGAATGATCTTCGAATCACTTTTCATGTACTCCAATATTTGCAATTTTACTTTACAACTACATAGACTAAATTGCATGAAACATAATACCATGTCAGTCTATGTTGTTCAAGAAGGACGTAATCATCTTCTTCTCCCAAAAATTGTTGACAGTTTCCACATGAGAAACATTCAGTGTGGAATTTATGATCAGCTACAACCTGATTGAGAATATTTAGAAGAAACATATTCAATACAAGAAGTTTGTTCTATCTTTCCATATGTGTAACTACATGTTCATGTATTCAACTTCTGAGTACCGTAGACTTGGTGGCACTTACTGTAAGAGGTAATAGTACACCTTGATGGAGATTGCAAATCACCAACTTGAAAAATTTTGGTTTAATATACCAAGTTTTCAATCTTTGGTACTGCCCTTTCAGTTATCAGTAATTAAATGACTGATTTCTGTTCACTAACCAATACTGATATTAAACAAAAGGATGCAAATTACATCATTTTGTACACATTAAATTCTACTGACTAGTTACAGAAATCCTGTTCTACACCAAAATCTTTTTTTTAACTCAGCAGGTGAAGAAGTTATAACTTCCTGTTGTTGTTATAAAAAATGCATATTAATTGAAATTAGGGAAAGTTCCTGAAAACTGAAATGCCACAATCTGTAGCATTCCTGGACAAAATGAAAATTTGATGTACATTCACTCTATGATGCGGAAAATTATAAAGATTAAGTGTTAAATCGGTAAATTAAGAAATATACCAAACATTAGCGATAAATTGCGATGGAAAGAGTTGGATCAGTGAATGAAGCTCAAATGAAATATTCGCCCCTCTACAACGGAGAAAACTATTGCCAACAATGTACGAGCGGTGGATGAATGGTTTACAAGATAATTAAGACCACAAAAGCAGTATCAGATTTACACTCAATTGAGCAGACTTAAGTAACAACACGAATTAAATGTAACACGATAGATTATGGCACACACCACTACAAGTCCACTAATTTTTTGCTCGCAGACGTGACACTTAGATCGGAATTTTTCCGTGTAGTCCTTTTTGCAGTAAAGCGTCTTTCCACGGGCATAGTACGTAGATGAAAGTTGCCGTTTACACTCTGAACACCTAAAGAAAGATTGTGTTAGGGAAAAGGCATCCGGAAATAAAGGAATTCAGTTTTCCGACGAAAGAAAACTTACTTGAAGCAATTGCGGTGCCATTTGCTGCATAACGCTTGTATGGGTGTATCATCCTTTTGTAGCAGACTACTACAACTTACGCACACTGCGTCTTCCATGCGAAGCAAAATGAAATATATAGGGCAGACTCAAGAGAAGAGTAAATGCGTCATTGTATAATATTGTCTACCCGGTAATTTTTTTCCTCAACGTATTTATATCCTTGGTTGCCCCCTACATTTTGTCGACGGGTGATATTTTCCGCACTTCAATCAGCAGCCTGGCCTTAAATCAGCGGCCTGGTTGCTGGGCATTCCTCGATCACCACGGAATCCCAGGAATTATGAACAAGAGAAAAACTGAAAACAACAACCACTCAGCTGAGTATCAGAAGTTTTATAAATAGCGGAGATGAAAATAGGGCTATTTATAATGATGACTGCTTTGAATCGGAAAACTCGTGGTAGCGATGGGAAAGGAAACGGTAATCATGCACCTGGAACAATTAAAGTTGGACTAAGGGACGGGGATCAAGTTATTCGTGAAGATCAGCTGTAGCTTGCGGGTACAGCTGCACTTTCCACTCAAAATCAAGAAGAACATGCAAGTATGAAAATGTTATTTTTTCGCAGATATCACAGTTGCCGAGTGCTCTATTTTAATTGCCTTCCCGTGTCCGATCTTCGTTCCTCCGCTCAGTTCCCAGACAGTGGCTTATTATAATGCCTAAGCCCGCAAAGAAAGCAAGTTAAGGGGATCCATTTTTGCGAAAAGCTCAACACACTCGTCACAGGGGTTTGTTTCTCGTCGGTACCGATCTTTATTCAGATAAATTAGGTACAAAGTGTCACATTGGAAGGCCAAACATGAAAGGGATAGAATATAATTTTCAGTCGGTTTACCATCGGATTGGCGCCAAAAGAAAAACGCCGCTTTATGCGTAAAAAGCTGGTATTGGCGAAAAAAAAAATGAAAATGCTCATAAAAAAAATTTGCTTCCTAATGTGAAGGGAATATTTCTTCAACGTCAACTGTGACAAAAGGAATGAATAAGTAACTGACCCAAACTCAATCTCCTGGTACTGATGGTTGGCCCCTCAATGAAATCTGAAAAGTCACAGCGAAACTGGAATAGCCGTAAACTGCAAAATGATTTATGAGAACAAAAGCATCCCCACAAGTACGGTCATTCTCCCACCCCGGACAAATGCGTTCCTGGTAAAGTTCAAAACTATTTATAGCGAGGGATCGAAGGATATTCCGGGGGAGGTGCACCTTGGTTCATTTTCTGCGTCGTCACTCCAGAGGGCTCCACAACAACAACTGTAGTCGCCTGATAAAAACAAAAAAAAAACAAACAAACAGAGAAAAAATTATCAAATTCGTCTGTTGACAGAGAACGACGTTATGCAAAGAGCTTTCGTAACCAACGGTCATAGAATGTCAAAGAAGCCGTTCTTGAAATGTCACGCAATGTAAATCCTACTCCAGTCCTCACCACAAAAAGTTTCTCTTTTGAATGAGTGAGGAAGGGGGGGGGGGTGGTTATGAAGGGAGGAGGGGGTTGACATCCCAAGAAACAACTGTACAACTGTCTAGGAAACATGTCACTCACGACTTGTCCAGTGCAACAGACTCCCATGCAACCAATGATAGAACCACCCAGCGCAAGGAGGGCTCCGATGCCGTCCAACACGAAGATAGCAAACATACAGCGCTGGGCTACTGTTACTTTGTCGCAGTCATCCACTGAAATTTGAATTGCAAGAATGGTAGAATAAGGTTAATCAGTTATTTCAATACATTTACCATTGCATATAGGGTCTGATGTATTTTATTTTTTAATAACAGCACTGGCCATAAAAGGAGCCGTAATGTCCGTCGACATACTAGCTCGTCGAAGTGTTGTTTGCGGTAACGTCAACCTTTCAATTTAGTTGGCTTATTGGCTCTTCGCTTAAATAGTGTCAAAAGTTTTTGAGTATTTCTCTTCGATGCGCAAATTTCTCTCAAGATGGAAGAAAAAAGCAAAAAAAATCATTTGGGTTAATGAACAAAATATCAAATTGAGAAGGCTACACCTTACAGTAAGCAGCGAGGAAGGTGTAGATTCAGATCAGATAAAAGCGATCGATTTGAAAACTTCACGTTATACTTGTTGCTCAAATTGAAGTTACATGAAACCTATTTTGTACATCATCCACTCACAGGAAGCCACCCTAGGACAACCTCCTTTAAAAAGACGCGAATGCTCGTCGGACATTATGTATTAGAAGCTTACTGTTCATTGGGACATCATACTCTCCACTGCAGTGGCATGTTCCCTCCGCATTCAAGCTGCAGTGTTCTTCCATCAACCCTTTTAGAATGGTGAGTAAGGTAAGAAGCCCAAATGAGACTCCGGTCCCAGCCGCACACACAACAAACCACAGGATGTCTTGGACAAGGAAGAACGCCATCTGCAAAAAGTAACGAGTAACATATAACTCCCTCTTTCTTTCCACTGCGATTATCAGAGAACTTATTACTTGTATTAACTCTCAGCAGTATCATTTATTTGCCCGTGATCGCCCCATTTTATTTTTAAATGGCATCTCAGCGTGAAGAAAAAGCCAGATTCATCAGTCAATCAAATTGCATTAAAGTTGTTCAAAGTTGTAAGACTGGTTAGTCCAACGTCATTGAAAACCTTGTGGTTTTTTAGTTTCCTTTTTTTTTCCAGGGAAATTTGATATAGGGTCTCTTGCAACTGTTTCAGACAAATTGTAATCCTTCCCCGGCCACAGAAAATTTGCATTAAAACGATTCTCCGCACTTTTTTTTCCAGCTAAACACTCGCTCAAAACAGAGAAAAGGAAAACAGCAAACATGACAGAGATCAAGACTATGTTATAAACTGAGCTCAGTTTATAACCTCTTCATGAGATAAAATAAAGAAAAATTTTGAAGCGGCTTCAATAAGCAGGTTTTTTCCTGTTGCATCTCTGAACGGTAAAAAAGTTTTTTTTTTTTTTAATCTACTCTAAATCACTCACAGCTGTTTTGCTTCTTCTCAGCCACGTTATGAGACCAAACACTGCACAAAGTAGTAACTGAACAAAAGAGAAAAATATGTCAATACAGCTTCACTAATAATGTTATGTGAGTTGAAATGGTGGCGTTACGGCAAAGTATAATAGAACTAGCTGAGCTACGTTAAACTAAATTCGTTGAACTGAACGTAGAATTAAATAGGCAGTAACTGTACATTTTTTATATTTTTCTTGTATGGTTCAAAATAGACGAGAATTCTTTATGTAACCAATGTTTTCCGTTGTAGTTTTCCTGAGAAAAGTTTTCACACGGTCTTTAACACGGCAAAATTTAGGAAAATGTATTGAGAAACTAGCTACTTCTTAACTTTATTTCAGCCCTGCCACCCCCTCTGATCAATGAAAGTTGGGATGAATGTACATTTAACTCTTTGTATGAACAATTTTAGATTAAAAAACATCATTATTGGGGTTAACTGGCGTCCAGTATTGAAAACGTAAAGCAGATTCAAACCGTTATTTTTGTTTACCAATTTCAATTGACGTTTTACAATTCCTTTTTATTTGATAATCAAGACACACATGAATAGATGCCATACCCCGAATCCTGTCCAAAGTCCAGATCCATGTATCCCTCCTATCAAAGCATAAATCGCTCCACATATCATGTCGGCGACTGCGGTAATTAAAATGAAAATTGACATGACGCCAGCAGCCATCGCCTTGCCACGCTCGACAAGATCAGTCATTTTCGCTCTCAAGAAATAATCGTCAAGTTGTGAGCTTAGTAACGAAAGCACAAAACGTCAGGAGAACTGTGAATCTAAGGAAAAGAATTCACGTTCACAACTGATGAAAAACAGCTAGCGCGAAAGTTAATAAACTTTCTGTGAGCTGTGGCAGACTGCCTCACAATTCTTGACCACAGTGTTGACCACAGGATCCCAGGCTCTCTAGTAGCCGTAGATGTACTGTCAGTAAATAAAATTTACAAACGCCAAAGTGTGTCATTTTGAAAATAATCCAGATAAGAATGACGTACTTGCTTGTGTCTTGCTGTAAGGCTCGCTTCTGCAACTGCTTTGAAACCGTTTGGCTTCTCAGATGATACTTCAAATTCAAACGGTCTTCACACTGCCTGGGTTACCTGTGTCTTTGCTTTGGCGCCCTTTTTTAAGGGTTAAAATATCTCTGTGAGGAAAGAAGTAGGGGGGAATGTCTGTGTTGCGAGAGAATATATCGCTTTTAACGAACTCTTTCAAAATGCACTTTTTAAAATAGACAGAGAAATAAGCGGGGAGAGAGTTTATATTGGGTAGTTGCGAAAAGATTATCTTGCACCTGACTTCTTAAACAACAACCGTACATGTTTCTGATGTTTTGAGACCAGAGTAGTACGAGAGAAACGCTGTAGGCAATCATAAAGCTTAATACTCGTGGAATCTTCCAATACTTCATGGCAATCAAATAATTCGATCTTTTTTCTCACAATACGATTTAGATATACAGCTGTCGTTCGGTTAGGTGGGAGACTGCGGCGTTATCCAATGAAGTCAAACACTTACAAAGCGTTGGTTGTAGACAAGTAGGAGAAGTTCTTTATTGAACATAATTCACACCTTTTTACAACGTTCGGGATGTCATGATCCTTTAAACTCAAAAGACCCAAACTTCTTTTTTTCCGAGAGACAGCAAAAGACTCATAACGTTCACTAGTTGACTTGTGATCTCTTAAGCCTTCACACAGATGCAAACTCCTAAAATGTGCAGGTGATACAAGCCTCGCATAGAAACTCGTTCCCAAGGCCATCGCTCTACCTCCCTGGAGGAAGGAAGAGACAGAGGGCCCTGAGGTAGAAGTTGTAAAACCGAGCACCGAGACAAACACGAAAACTGCAGCCGTCGTCCATTGTCAAAGCGCGCTGGCCAACTGACTTTCGCTGTGTTCAGAATGGCTGTACATCAAATACACTGAACTGTAGGCAACTATAAGTATGATACATGTTAAAATTTAAGCAGCGAAATTTTGTGTAATTTGTGCATTGAACTTTCAAGTGCATTGTTTTTCCCCTCTCGTGTCTCCTTGGTTTTTTTTTCTCCGCTAGCGGAGACAAGATCACTTAGTAACCTGGCTTTTCAGGGTATTCTGGTGGAGCTTGACCTTGTTGTTGAGTCGTCATCACCACAGCAGGCTGTTGCACCACAACTACGTTGGTTTCCTGTTTAAATAAAAATGTTATGAATTTGGATAAGTACAAATGGGTGCTCTAGTTTTCAGGCCGGGTGAAACGAGATTCGAACGGGTAGACAAGACCACTTCAGGACTAGCCCACGGATTTTTCCACTGGGAAAAATCAAACTCTCGGGAAGTTACTACCTGGTGTTACCCATACAGGTAAGTGCCACCAAACATATTATGGTTTTCTTATGTATTATGCCGTGTACTGGCATGGTTAAGTGCTTTGGTCAGAAAAAAGTTTGAAAGTCAACAAAAAGTTACGAGGGTAACTTATCAACATCCCGTAACTAGAGTGATTTCGTAGTTTTGCTATCACTTTGATGATATTTTAGGTTTCTCTGCATCATCTTGTCAAAGATTGAAACCGAGAGATACTACACTTCCATGACTAGACTTCCGAGCTAACATTACATTTATTAACATAACACCACATTACATGAGATTTTGGTATCCTTTTAAATGAAACCGCAAAAGTAATGAAACAAGTTTGAACCTTGCATAATTAATCAGTTAACAAGGAAATTGATGTTTCACAACCAAGACGAAATTAAACTCAGGTCTATTGAAGTTTTAATATTTAATAACTAAGCTGTGTGACTTACAGATTTGGCGCAGCAGGTTCCCATACAGCCAATGATAGAGGCAGCAAGAAGCAAAATGGCTGCGATGATGTTAACGAACGTCATGCAGGCAAAACAGCTTTCAATTGTATTGATGTGACTGCATTTGTCAACTGTTGACAAAGAAAGTAGACAGTTAGAGCACAAAAGTTTATAATGGCCACCACGCATGCCTTAGTGAGCATGTGTTCAGTTTATGTAAATGCTGTTTCGTTAATTTCAGACCCTAAAATGTCTTGACGAAATTGAGAAAACAAGGCCAGAAGACTTTTCATGATCGGAAAAGTACAAGCGAACTTTGATACTAAGACTTGCGAGCAACTGCTAATCACAGATGGAAGCAATTTTTTTTCATATGTGCTGAGTCGCCTCTGTTAATGTAGCTCCATCACGCCTATGATCCACGGGTCGATTCTCTAGTCCTCCCTTTGTCTCATCAATTCCCAGGTTTTTTCAGCTTTCAGAAATTGCCGTTACATCCAAGCATTAATAAAATTCTGTGTTCTTCAAACATTTTCTTGAAAACTTGCTAAAAGAGTCATGTGCTTGAAGTGGGGTGCCTTGCCAGCTAATGATAGCTGTAAGAGTTGTCGCTCAATACCAAGAGCATTTAGAGTTTTCGTTTTACCGACCTGGGATGGGAACCTTCTTCTCAGCATGGCAAACGCACTGGTCTCCTTCTTGTGCGCATTCTGACTCCACCACCTTTCGGATTATGTGCCAGATAAGCCAGGCAATCAGGCAGATAATCACGAAAACAATGGTCACAATTTGCATTAGAATGCTCAGTACCAGGTAACCGATGAGCTGAAATTAAAGAGCAAATTCATCAGTGACTTTCCTGAAAGGACTTAGAGCATATTTTTCCCTGGGAAAGTAAAGACATTGGCACACCCAGCAACGTGAGGGAAATAGGGAGTGAAGCGGGGAGGGGTGGGGGAAATAGTGAGTGAAGCGGGGAGGGGTGGGGGAAATAGGGAGTGAAGCGGGGAGGGGTGGGGGAAGTAGTGAGTGAAGCGGGAGGGGGTGGGGGAATAGGGAATAGAGGGGTAGAGGTTGCATTTACAACACTCTCTCCTGACCTTTCCCAGAAAAGATTGCCATAGCAGAAATGAAAACACTCTTCGCTGCTCATAATTACAAACTTCGTTTTCACCGTTGAAAACCGAAGAAAAAGATCTTGACAATGTAGTCTTATAATCCACAACTAAATCAGTAGATTAATCAAAAAAAAGAATATTAGTGCTTATAGGGGTGCTCAATGTTATGGTAGAAAAATCAATACAATATTTCTGAAATGTTCTCTCACCGCTCCTTTGCTCAGTTTGAGCCATGTCACCAGTCCCAGGATGAAAATGATTATGTGCTGTAAACAAATTGAATAAAAAGTGTTAGAAAGATGAAGAAAAAAACTGGACAAGTTTTAACTGTAATTCGGTTTTTACGGAGAAAAAGGAAAAACTTCCTCAAAAAAAACCGTTAAGTAATCATAATCTAGGAAAAACATTCCCGCTTTTTCTTTATCCTGTCTAGTTACGTTTCATTCTTCATATACATGTACCCATGTTTTTTCGTCTTTGGAACAGAGAAGCAGTTATTTTAACCATTCCGATTCGCAAATTGAGACCAATCAACAAAATAACAACTCATTCGACAAAAAGTGATCCACTTTCAGCTTTCATAGAAAAAGTGTCTCTGAAACGAACACTATTCAGTTTATTTTCAACGTAAAAGGCATTAAATATTAACATCAAGAGCTAACTAAACTCGTAATTGAGGTGCATAAGTTCTAACTTGAATAAACCGCTATGGTGTATACATTATGTCCTAAGCGATCACCAATTCAACGGGAAACCTTCTCTTCTAGACCAGATTCGTTTGATTTGCAGAGATTTCAATAAGTGTCCGACACACGATTATACAACAGCCTTACATTTGACAAGAAAATATTTCGTAGTAGCCATTATCGAGATCAGAGGGAAGAATTATCAGCCTCCACTAACCATCACAGAGTAAACAGTGTCAACTTATTGAAATAAACAGTGTTAAAAAGGCCATTGTAAATTTTTTTTTTTAGAAAGCAATCAACACGCAACACGCAGTGATGTGATTTAATTAGCATAACCTAAAAGGATGGTTTTGCATAGATATGAGTCATTTTGCATATACATTAGTGAAGCAAATTGTTTTGAAATATTCCATTTTAGATATATTTTCATGTTTGGAAAGAACAATGAATATTTGATTTAGGATAAACGACCGACATTCGCGATTGCTTTGTGGAAGGAATAGGTTGAGAGGAAAAAATAATTCTAAGCTGGCCCACTCAGCGCTAGTCGACTGAGAGCCTCATTTTGAATTGTGCTGTAAGTTTACAATTCCCAGTAAGGGCGTTGCTATGCAATATTTTTGAACTGCGTACTTGTGGTGTAAAAAAAAACCCAATCACGGGGGCAATTTCCGAACAGTCTACAAATCTAGCAGTGAAATTACTCATGTTTGGTTGTACCAAAAGAATTTTGACTTTCTGAATTAGTATCAGGGAAATACTTATAAAAAACACTTCCATGAAGAAAAAAAGAAAAGGATTACAGTTGACTCGCGGTATCTTTATGACTTAAGCGATCGAATCTGAATATTCTTTGATTGAAAGTGTGTCTTGTTTGCGGTCGATTATCTACTTAAACAGACGCTCGATGATAAGCCTGCATTCAAGAAAGTGGCCCAGTATTCGAAGGAAAATGGCTTTTATGTTCTCTGAATATGAAACAGTCTGTTGTCAAGGCCCTTATGCAAAACAAACCTGGTCTATATCTATCTTATTCAGAACACAATATGGTTACGATCTGATCTTTGCATGTATTTCCTAAGTACAATTGGCGTAGTCAGGTGATAAGTGTTGAACTTACCGGGAATCCTACCCACAGACCAGAACCATCCTTTCCGCCAAGCGCAGCATAAATGAAACCACATACGAGATTGCAAAGACCCACCGCTCCTATAAGTATGCCTACAATTCCGGCTGCCTTAGCCTTTCCTGGTTCGGCTTCACCTGTCATTATTCTCCAATACTTTCACTACAAAAAAATTGCGATGAAGAATCTGGAAAGACTTGCAACGCTCCAATCTACAACCGTTTCACGTGGTCTCGATGCCAAACTGATTCTCTGCAAGGAAAATGGTCGTAAAAGACTCTTTGCCAAGGCCGTCCCCTGAGATTCTATTGAAAACTTTGTTTCCTAGCAACGAAGTAAATAATCGTCCAAACAAACCATCCCAACCAATGGTACAGTGCTAAGCTCTACAAAGCGTTAATGAAGCCCGATTCTCCAGTTTGGTTGATAAAAAGAACTCTTTTGTTTGAGCAAAATGATTATCGCTTGTCGTTCACATACTGTTTTCGTTGCTACATGGAAAAAACAAATGAAACGATCTGTGATTCTATTTGGTCGTTTGGTGAGACATTCTTTGCACGGGTCCAAAGATAATTTTAGGGACAAATCAACGTCACTCTCAATCTCGGCACCCGCAGAGCACCGCGAGCATAATTGCTAAAAGCGGCAAGATAAATGCAATGCTTCCGCAAGGATGTTTGGCGCAACTAATATAAAATTTAAATACCAAAGAAAAGAAGATATGCATCATTTCTCTAAGAGGATATTTTTTGAAAATATGGAGAAAGAACTGAGTTGGCGACTAGCTGTGAGGTGCAGTCAAAATCTATTTTTAATCTCCTTGAACAATAAATAAGATTTTCAAGCGATGGAAAGCATTGGAGCTGCGTTGGTTGTTTTGATAGTATCAGAGAGTACCCATGGCGATCATCTGTTTTACACTATTTGTTCCAAAACCTTCATCAACTTATAGGTTTTGGTGGTGTAAATGGAAGTTTACAGAAAAAAGAGTTGAGTCAAACACTTCGTGTCAACAAAGAAAAGCAGGTGTTTTCAAACGTTTGAAAGTAGACTCGGGAAAGAAAGATATTCAAACGGAAAATGGGAATATTCATGTTATTTTCAAAACAATAGGCACATCTAATAAGATTCTTTTCAATCACACATAATGGCGAAATATGCTTTTTACATAGCAGTAGAGCAACTTTTGGCGCTGAGTAGTATTTACTTCGTTCCTAAGAAACAAAGTTTTCAATAGAATCTCAGTAGCGCATAAATTTATTTGAAGTATTTTATTTTATGTTCTTAATTTATCAGTCCTTGCATAAAGGAATTTTTGTTTAGAACTGAGGGAAGAAAAAAAACCTGGAAAACTGGGTGATCAGTCAAGTTTGACTGATCATGGTAATTCTTTTTGTTTGTTTGCGATCAGGTACTATTTTTCTAATAAATTAAGTTTGGTTTGAAGTACTTGAATTCAAATGTCAAGGAGAAGCATATAAGCACCATCATAGCTCCGACTGTGTTAATAGGATTCAGATGTTTAAGTGAAAACCAAGAGTGAAAACAAAATAAAGGTTTACTCTTGAAGGTCAAACATTCACACCACCGAGTGGCAAAATGAGATAAAAAACTTGAAAATCATATAAGAGTGACTGCTGGAGGCATTGCAAACCGTCTCGCAGAATCAGCGTAGTCTTTGTGCTGTTGCCATCGCAACTAATTGCCAAACAAATCAGTGTTTCATTATCTGCCTTTGAAAGAGTGGATTTAGGTAAAGGACCGGTCATTATTTATCGCCTGGGGGGGGTCGGAGTATTTTTGTTGTCACATCGGAGCATTTACCTGATCCCCCCGTAGAGTATCTAGTTTTTTAGAGATCCCCCCTTATCGGTAGTGGAAAGTTTCATGATCCCCCCCCCCCCCTTTTCTCCCAGCCACCGCCAAATAACTTTTTGAATATGCAAGTGATATTTTAATAGTGGTACTTACGTCTCATGGACCTTGAACCACAACGGTAAATATTTGCTCGTCAGATACGAACTGAATTGTCGAGGAAGTGCCAATCTCAGGCTGTTCATCCAAATCCACGAAAACATAGTCATCGTCGCTCTCTGCCTCTCCACTTTCGGATTCTTCATCCTCGGATTCCACGTCATCTTCATCACTCGACAGTTCTTCTGTTATCACAGTCTCTTTATTCTGTCGGTAATAGTGACATCGAATGGCCTTCACTTTGTCAAGTTTCCGACCCACAGTCGTCAAACCATGCTTGTTGAGATACAGGTCTAGTTCTCTTACCCGCAACTTTTCAACTTTGCCACCCTCGATGAGGTTATCCCATTGAAAGTCCTTGTACGTTCGTTCGGCCTCTTGCCTTCTTCGCTCCTGAGCTGCTCTTGTTCTGATGTCCTTTCGGATCTCAATATCCTTCAAATGATTAACATATGCAATGACGTGCTTCTCTTCCACATTATATTTTGAGCAGAAGCTCTTCATGGTATCCTGATCGTTTCTGATACTGTCAGAATGTTCCTCGTACAGATCTTTAATACATTTTCTTGGAAGGTAATCATCTGGTGTCCTGCCCGTCGATTCCGTCTGATAGATATACATGAAATGTCCAGGATTGTTTGAATCTGGTACAGGTTGCGGAATTCTTTCCGTTTCTGGACCGACCCATCTATTGTTAGAACACCAGGAACAGAGATTGGAACTTTCTTCTCTTGACTCTTTACAGGCATCACGACAGAATTCCATAAAAAGTTCTCCACGAATATAGTGGTCTTCCATAAACGATTCGATCTTTCGGAAGTATGCTGCACCGGGCGCTTGCTCTTTGTTTCGTTCTGATGCACCCCGATAGTTGTCGAGGTAAACAGAATTGAAAAAGAATAATTCATCAGGGGACTCGCTTACTTTGCTCTTGATGTAATCTTTAAGGACAGGGGCATCATCAATTCTCTCGGCTACCTGACTACAGACATACCAGGCATTTTTCTCCATCCGTTTCTTTTCGTACTCTTCGTATGACTGGAGAGACAGTTGTTTGATTTCCTCTTCTGAAAGATCCTCAAATCTCCTATATTTTTCCCACTCTAGAGTTGCGCCATCCACAAGAGCATCAGAAATTGCCGAGTTTGTCACAGAAAGGCTGAAATTCTACAATAGTGTTGTACCGCAGATTTATGAATCTTCATTCGTGAGTAAACAAGCCGGTTTCAAACAGTATCTCCTCGAGCAACAGCAAATGCGTTGGCAGTTAAACACAAAGATAAAAGCCCTTTCCGATAAAGAAAACAACTTGCTTAGAAACGAGAATTGGGGAGTGTGCCAAAACATCACGAAGTTCATGTCAGGCGTGGATGGATGTAAGGGCAGTGGTGATGTCGCGAAGTGTGAGTCCTCCTTGACCACTGTCCATGAGGCCTTTAATTCAGCATCCGATTTGCTCTCATTTATCGACAACAGACGAAAGAACCTTTATACAGAAGAGCATACCTTAAGGTCGTTTGCAAGTGATGAGCTCAAATATTTCCAGGAAGCTCAAGAGCGAGTGAAGGCCATACACCAAGAGCTGCAGAAAGCCTCCAATGCGCTCACGACCACCCTCATGAGCTTGAAGAGAAAGTTCCCATCTCCCATGGGGAACAACGGCCAATCCCGAAGAAAAAAAGAAAACAAGAGAAAAGTGAAAAAAATCAAGGAGAAAAGGTTGCATCAGCGAGCAGCAATTCTCCTAGAAAAACTTACCTCAAAAGAGGTAGCTAAAGAGGTTTTCGATTCACTCGAAAAGAATACTTACAAATGTGTCTCAAGTATTAATGCAGGATTCACTGCGAGATTTGTCAAGCGTCTCCGCCTGGATCCTCTGCTATGGCTTTTGGAAAGAGGCGTGTTTGAAACAGAGCTGGCACGCAATTTGAAAGTGGTAGTGACCAGAATGAACGAAGAGAATAGCAGTAATGGTGCTGAAAAAGGGTCAAGTTCGGGCGAGGATTCAGATGAATCTGACGAGGAGACTGTGCAAGAGCCAGTGGAGAGGGCTGCCGAAGATTCTGACACGGAAGCGGAACAAGATACAGCCTCACCAAAATAAACACTTTTTTATTTGTTATTTTCATTCGGCCGCGTATTAAAATAATGAAAGTTTATGATTTTAGATTACGATTCTCTATAAAACAAACTGAAACGTTATGAAACAATTTTGAGCAATTGTAAGTATTCCATTCTCAAAATCTTGATTACCTTTCTAATTTAGATCGTGCCTGAATAAAAACGTGTATGTTAGACTACGATAGTGATTCTTTTTTACAAAATGGAGGGTCTGTAAAAGGGTTTGGGTTTTGTGTCTGGGCTAGAATAGAGTTTATATAATACAAAATACAACTGAACGTGGTCTTGAATATATGGTTGGGGGTTTAGAGTCCCAGCGGCAAATCCTACCAAAGTATTTACAAATGCAATCACCCGGTGTCCCGGCGCGACCTAAAATTCCTTTTTTTTTGGTCTGATCCCCCCCATTATGCTTGTCAATTACGGCTGATCCCCCCTAAAGGTCTTCAAAAAACCATGTGATCCCCCCCTAAATACTCCGACCCGCCCCAGGCGATAAATAATGACCGGTCCCTAAGGCTTCTTTGTTTGTCTGGCCTCTACATTAGTTTTCTCAGGAGAGACAGTCCTTTCATTTTGACCCTGAATTGTGCGGTCCATCAGCAGAAAGATAGCTCCATCAGAAAGATACTTCCATCAAGATCGTAACTTCAATCCTACAAGGTCTCGTGTGTAAACTTGAAAGCGGCGGATCAGAATTGACATGTTTGCAATCTTACAACCCAAAGCCTTACTTTACTCGAAATTGCGCCGGCTAAGAATATGCACCGCTTTTTGAAGCAAAGTTTTCATTGATTTTTCATCCGTTATTATAAGCTAATAACCGTCAAGTCTACTGAGTTTAATTTGATTGGTTAACGTTTAATAAGGCGTTGCTCAAAGAGTTTTGTGCGTGTCCGAGTGCCACAAACCACGGGATAACTGCCACCTACTTTTCACCCAGAAAAAGAATTGTAGGTAGGATCTTAAGCTTGCTAATTGGCTAAATTTTTGATAACTTTTTGGCAATTCAAGGGTATAAGGGGGTCGGAAAAAGGGGAAAATGGAAACGAGGGTTTAAGTTTTAGTATCCGAGAGTCTTTACGTCAATTTATATGAAGTAATACTTGCTGTGTACCGTGTTAGCGTGTGTGTGTGTTTCTTGTTATCATCTTTTTATACAACTATGCTAACGAGGTAAGTATGAATGTATACACTAGTAAACAAAATGCTTCTACAAAAATAGAAAACATCTTTCAACCCCGAATAAATTCCTGGATACGAGTCGGTTAATGTTGTCTTCACAGGCCCCAAGCGAGGAGCATAATCTGATCAGTCGTTTGGTATTCTATTCCGCGCCATTCCCGAGGGCCCGCTTAAATAAATCGCTTCGCCGCAAAAAGGTTGTTTCCTATTCAAGTTTTTCAGTGTAACGCCAAGAGTATAACCATCTTTCGTAAATGAAGCAATTTAAAATTTTCAGTCATTATACAAAAATTTTACCATTCTCTGAGAAATATTTCTTTCAGAGTTACCAGGTCGGCCTGGCCAAATTAGGTTAAATAACCGACGCGCCAATGGAACTTTTCACCGCCGTGTGTAAATTAACTCGGCATGTCAAAGTCCCACAGGGCACAAGAAGAATGAGAAGGAGTTTTGTTGGTCGCATTCCGGACAGACCGTCCTTTGAGTGCGCCGCTCTTCGATGAACGTTACAGCAGACAGATACTTAAGTGCCGCCCCCATGATAAGCGCTGTATCTAAAGAATACGATACCTGTTAAACAAGTAGCCTGATGAGCGCGAGATTTCAATTGCAGATGGTTAACGAGGGTGACGCCCAAATCAACAAATGCGCATAGAAATGGAAGCGAATAATCGAATAATGGAAGCGAATAATCTAATTATTTTAATGAAAATCTATTATTCACCCAAAACTGAACAACAAGGCAGGCTCTTGTTTTCACTCTATTTTGTTTCCAACTGCACACTGTTAGCTACTCACTCACTTTCTACCACACAATAAAGAGGGCTAGGGCGAGTCACGTAGTCAATCACGTTGCAGCGCTTGAAGTGGATCGTTGGTAAATTTGTACCAATAGAGGATATTACGGTCTGACGTGTTTATTTTCGGAATGTCAGCAACATGCAGGTTTCTTGTAAAAGCTAAGAGCTTCATCGGAACAACCGTAAGCCAGGGCAAAGCACAAGCTTTTATCTCCCAACCAAACTAAGCAGTTATGAAAAAGTTCTAGGTTTCACTGCAGGAATTTAGTCATTATCATCTTTAGCCATATGTTGATTAATCAATTAACGCCGCCCTTGAATACGCACTACATTTGAATTGCCAAATAAATTTAGTAAAAACTTTTAAGATTTAGTTATTCTAGCAGGTGTTTGATCTTCCTTCTTCTATACAAATAGCAAAATGGGATCAAAATTTTAGTTAGAAGAAATGGCCTCTTAATATTAAAATTCAAATATTCCAGCGTCTTCACGTTAGTGATAAACTGGTTTTCTTCTACCACACTGAGCATGCGTTCTACAATAAAAGACTTGCTTTAAATTTATACTCCATCGTCCGAGTGGGCCGTGTTATTCAGAATTTGCAAAAATGTCACACAAGTGTTCAGATATTTGGTTCCAGCGAATCATTTGGAAATAAAATATTAGATTCACCAGGTTTGTTACTCTGTTGTAGAATGTAAAAAGAACACTGATTGAACGTAAGAGCATTCCGTGTTTCCGCTAATTACTATTGGTGTTTTGAAAGTTTTCTTAAGACTGTAGTCGGGAAGAATTAGAGAACCTTGGGAAGCATCGAGAGGAACTATGATTCGTGAGATGTAGATAAATGTGTGAGCAGTTTAGGTCGATTTTTGTCTGTCTTCTTTCAACAAAATAACTTGCTACACTTCTTTGTGTGTCCTGCATGGATGCTTATCAATTGTTCAAAAAATTGCGCATGTTTTTATGGATGGATCTCTCACAATGATTTTGAAAGGTAGACTAAGCATAAATGTCTGCTTTCTGCATAACTCTAAAGACTTATATGCGATGATATGATATGATAATACCAAACTGACAGTAATGCATTCAACAACCAAGCGATCGATGCATTCGACGTTAGTCACTCAGAAATGAGATATTTATTGGAGTTTCTGATGAGAATTCGTATCAAGCACGCACAAGAATCTTTCTTAATGCGGCGCTTCGAATCACTTGATGAACCAACCTCTTTCCCACGCATTCTGGCTGCATTTTTAAGCACTTTACAAACCAGGTGATGGATTTACTTATGGCGCCACAAATCATGACATCAGTGAAATGTTTTTAATCCAACAACAAAATGGCAACCTCGTGAAGCTGCCTTAAATACAAAAAATACCAATCGAGCGATGGTATGGAACGGATAACATGTAAGTTGTAAAATAGCTACAACAACTACCTCAAGCTAACTAACATAACAATGGTTTTTGTAAATACCAGTAAACAAGGAACTCACCATCTCCCATAGCACTTGTATCTATATTTTACTTAAACGATCTTAAAAACAAAGGGTACTTCAAATGAATGTTGTGAAAGTAAGCAGAGGCGCACCAACTGAAACTCAAATGTAACGCCAACGACCTATTTTGCGTCTAATCATAACCATTACAATTTCCTCAAATGTGATTAGTGCATCACTGCTTCATTTTTCACTAATCATTCTGAACAGATGTAATCGGACAGTGTAATCAGACAGTTGGCTGTAATCGGACAGTTGAAGCAGCCAATCATACTATATCCACTCAGCTAGATCCACCAATCACAGAATTGAGCACAATAACCATAGAAACAACCACTCATCCAAAGAAAAACAAGACAATTTCCAAAATGGAGAATATTCAACTAAAGACATTGTCTCCACTGGAGATATTTGTTTTAGGCGTATTTGTTTTTTCGGAAATTGAAATGGTTATGATTAATCGGTAACAGGATTTTTTGTCGTCCAATTCTGTCAGTAATCGTACTCGTGGTAAACAAATCAGACTCCCGCTTCGCGGTCGTCCGATTTTGTTAATCACTCGTATGATTACAGACCGAGTTGGACTCCTCTCGGTCCTATTATCATTATTGATTGGTCAACAAGGTGACAGGAATGTTACAGACCAATTAAAAAAAACATAGCGAAGACAACTGGAATTCTGGATTAGTTTTTACACAGTAAATCGAAGAAATTATCATATAAAAATAGTTAAACTAAAACAGCTATGGGATGGCGAACTCAACACTTGATGTTTATTGCTTTGGTGGCAACCCATAGTCAGGTGGGGGACCCCCGGCACCGGCTGGTGGATGCATCACCACCTGTTGTTGGCCTGGCTATGGCTGCTGAGCAGGATAGCTGAGCAGGATGACTGCCGAGGTTTGCTGTATCACCATAGGATTCCCAGTAGGTTGCTGCATCACTACCGCGTTGGGCTGCTGTGAAAATGAATTCGTGCATCAGTCAAGAACTTACGGCCTCAGTAAGCTTCGAATGAAATACTTGGGCACGTAGGGGGGGGGGGGGGCGTTTTTGACAAGAAAAGTAGTTTTTTTCAATCATGACACCCCGGCATGCCCTCGAACCCTCATATGAGAGGAGAGCACTGGATCGGAAACACTGTACATAGAGGGTGATCATTTTATTTTTCTTCACTTCTTTGGAAGCGGGGATGAAGCTATTTTCAAATTAAACCATTTTTCTTTGTCTTTGGCTGTGCAATGTGGATGCATCGTTACGCCTACAGTTTCTTTTGGACGAATAGTTTTTGATTTTTCTATGTGTTCAACACTAGTGGAGACTGAACTGAGAAATGCCCGGCATGGAAACTAATGAAGTCCGAGTATCGAGTATCTTCTCCGTAAACGACGTTAACTTCCTTGTCGGTGAGAAAATATTGCCCTGACCACTTCCCTTCCCTTGCTACAAACACTCGTGACCCGAAAATTACTATTATGATAGGATTGCGTAACATTCATTTCAGGATTACTTGACTTTCAGCATAGCATGTTTCCGTGCAACCAATAATTGAACCAGACAGGGTTAGGATGGCAGAAAAGGCACTCATAATCAGAATTGCTAGGAAGCAGCTCTCGATGACTCTGATGTCATCGCAGTTGTGCACTGTGAAAAGAAAAATGATGGATTTCATGAGCAGACAATGTCTCTGTATCCTACAAACTACAGTCGACACCCGTTATTCCCGAGAGTTCGTAATAGCGGGGTTCGAGAGGAAAGAAAAATAACAACATATGAAATAATATGTTACTACGCAAACATAAAGTTTCTAACGTGGCCTCACAAGCCAGAAAAATATCCGGCCGCAAGCAGGAAATTCTCACGCTCGCACGTAATTGAAGAAAGGCTTTCACTCGTTTATCGTAATGTCACTTTGTATTATGTGAGTCAGGATTTCGGACGAAATACTCAAGTGTCCGCTATAGCAAGAAATAAATCAAGTGAAGTGTGGCGCTGGGGGGGGGGGGGGGCATGGAGGTATCCCCATTTCTGTAAGAGCGGTAGTCTGTACATCACATAATAACGGGAGTTTGTTTTATTCATCTCCCTATTCGTTTCGCCGGGGGACTGGCTCTTGTTCGCAATGGCGGGGTGTTTATAATAGCGATGTTTCCGTAAGGCGAGAGTCGAATGTATATGCTATCGTTCTTTTAAATCATGTACAAAACGAATAGAAACACTAGCAGTCGCAACTGCGGTTGGAACAGTCGAGGCAAAAGTAGCAACAACGCATGCAAAAAAACACTTTTTCATAATCTTTGACTGCACGACCGACAATCCATCTTTGCTCCACAGACTTACCTGGCCATGGCTCCTCCTTTTCGGTTTGACAATGGCATGTGCTTCCTCTTTGAAAGCAGTTCGTCTCAACCGCCTTCCTTATGAAGCGCCAGATCACCCAGGCGAGGGAGGCGATGATGATCTGGAAAAGGCACACAATAAACCACAGGATGTTCATCACCAAGAAAAACACCATCTGGAAGGCATAAAATCACCGTAAAAATCAAGTTATCGCCTCAATGTTGTGCACTGTCTTTGTTTTCTTTTCTGAGATGGGGAAGAATGAAGGGGTGGGAAACTTCGACCAACACTCGCGCCACTCACATCAGGCCTGGGGGATTAGTTAAGGGAAGTCATGGATGGGCTTTTCACGTTGTTGCCTCGTTAGTGGAAAAGAATTATTTTCACCATGCCTACCCACTTTGAGAGAGATGCAAGACCCTTAAGACCACACCCTGTTTTGCGGTATAGTCCCCCTATCCCCCCCGCGACTCCTATGTCTAGGGGAATGTATAAATAACAATGCGGAGGTGACAGTGTGTAATGAAAACGTGAGCATATTTACGCATCTATTGTTTTTCTACTTACCGCTGTTTTATTTTCCCTCAACCAAACGAGAATTCCGAGACCACAAATAACGGCAAGCTATGCAGTCAGAGAAAAATACGTCAAAATTAACCTATGCAGCAAAATACATCGGAAAACACAAAGGTACAAGGTAACTAATTACTGATCTGATCAACTGAAAAACGGATCAGACGAACCGGTGAACTTAAGAACTAATGAAAGTGTGAACGAAGTGTTTTTTTCTTGTCTGTTTGGAGCTATTTTTTTGATCCTAACCTTGTGAATGTTTCATTTCAGGGCCAGACGCGTTCGTGCTCTAGTCGGCTCCTTGTGACATGTAGTTGTCACTTGAAAATCGACAACTGCGATTAACGACCAATTGAATGTCCCCCTGAATTCTTCCTTGGTAGGTAGAAAAGTCCGGATTCCAGTCGCCGCGACGGATTTTGAAAAATCGATCACTGTTGACTGGGGGCTTTTCTTCGTACCGGTAGCCTACTGATCTGAGGAAGATCCTGAAACTGGTTTAAACTTAAGCTTTTCAAAAATTATTCTTTGCTCCATTAGGCCGCGTCGATTTTTTCGTCG